>NC_073304.1:172868128-173148128 GCF_027595985.1 Sorex araneus | reverse complement strand
CTGCAGTGTGACGCTGGTCCCAAGTGTCACTGCATGAAGGGACGCCGCTGTCCTGTTGGATAGGGCCCACACCTAGAGCCTCCTCCTCTGCTTCTGAGAGGGAACCCCTGAGCCCAGCCCCACTCCCATCCGGGCGCCACCCATGTTCTCCTGGCACCCCGGGCGGGTGGCTTTCCACCAAGTCCCTGCTTTCTCTCTGACAGGGACTCACGTCGACACTCGCTCGGCCCTTCTAGAGAGAGTTGATGCCAAGGAGGCGGCGAGGTGCACTCTGTGTTGGGGGACGGTAAGGCTTCCTTTCCCGCCTTCTAGATTCAGGAGATGACGAATCTAGAATCTACATTGGCTCTGGCATCAGACAGGCGAAGGGAAGAAGGGAAGAAAGACTTTGTTTTCTCTGGGCTGGGCTCCCACACCCCTGGGCCATCCCGAGTGGAGGACGAGGGAGAGCACCCTGGGGGGAGCAGACGCGGGGTACCTGGAGCTGTGTCCTTCTGGTCTCGAGTCATCTCTGGCCACTGCTCGCCTCCTGGAATTCTTTCAGGCCATTCAGGGAGCAGAAGAAACACTTTCCTGCGTTAGTTGGGTATTTTTAAAAAAATTTAATTTAATTTTTATAAAGTTGTTCACAATAATTTATTACATTCAATATCCCAACACCATGGGGTCTGGAGCGATAGCACAGCAGGTAGGGCGTTTGCCTTGCACACGGCCAATCTGGGTTCAATTCCCAGCATCCCATATGGTCCCCCGAGCACCACCAGGAGTAATTCTTGAGTGCAGAACCAAGAGGAACCCCTGTGCATCGCCGGGTGTGACCCAAAAAGAAGAAAAAAACCCAAACCAAAAACAAAAAAAAAATCAACATTCCAACACCAGTCCCACCCCCATTACACCTTCCCACCACCCCCCAAGCCTGCCCCCAAAGCAGGTCTTAAGTAATTTATTTTGTATTGCTTGTTATGAATACTCCACTCAAAATGATAAAAATAATAAAGTTTTCCTTAAAGGAAAGTGTGGGAAGATTATTGTATCTCACCCTGGAGCCATTAAGCCCATGTCCGAGATTTCTCACGGGTGGTTCCAAGGGGAGCTTGTGTTTAGCTGGGTCTTAATTGGCTGCAGCTCACATTGGTCCATGTGCCCGAGTGGCACATTTGTCTTTGGTGTATTCTGCTTCCCCTCATGGACAATAGATGCTTTAAGGCAGCCGGCTTAATTTTCTCCCGATGGCCTTCAAAGTTTCAGGGTATCGTAACTGATGAGGAAACTGAAGCTCTGAAAAGTTGTCCAGGATTATGCAGCCAGGAGTGATGGAGGAGGGGATAAGAGCCCCTATCTCTGGCTCCAAAATGCTGTCTTTTGAGGTAACTTGAACAGAGAGCATCGTTTGAAAGAATGGGCCACCGCTCATACATGGCTATCAAAAAAGAAAGTTAAAAAAAATTGGTTGGGATTAGAATGTCCTGATCTGACTTAGAGAGTGAGTTTGATGGAAGCTCTGTCAAAACAGGAAGGGCGTTCATTTTTCTCTCCGCTCATTCCTCTGCTCGAATTAGCCATGGAGTTGGGCAAGAGTCTCACCAAGAAAGCCACCAGCACCGTGACAGAACATCTTGTTATTGTCTCCCCATTCTTACCCTCTCGCCCGCTCGCTGCCCTGCCCTGACCTCGCTTGACTTCTAAAATCAAATCCACTCTCAGAGGCAAAGGGACTTTCCTCATTCGAATCACAGCCTGGAACTCCAGCTCCACGTCTGTTCTAGAAGAGCAGGATGTGTCTGCCTTCGAGCAGTACTGGCTCGTTGGAGTAACATGTAAGGGATTTTCCTGTGAGATGCTTCTTCCTCCTTCTAAGTTTGGGGTCTTCGGTCCCGGGCACATTGGTTCCCCTCATCCCTTTATTTCATCTGAGAAGCGGGAAGTGTGTGCATTACATGGAGTCCTGGTCAGGCTCCCCCTGAGAGTAAACACACAAAGCATTTAGCACAGTGCCCAGCCCTTAGGAACTGCTGGTTATCATGCGAGCTATCATGATGTTAATGATTAGCATCACTTTTATTCCTATTAGAATTGATTGAGTAAAGTGGAGAGTTGGCATTTTGGCTCCTGGTGTCCACAGTGAGCTTAAGCTGCATGATGAGACTGATAAATCCTGTTCTGTCTGGACTCTTTTGTCTTGGCCCTCACCGTGACATCACTTCTCCTGGTTCTCACATCCGTTTCTTCTTGCATGCCTCCCTTCTCCTTGGCCTGGCCCCTTCTAACAAACAAAAAATCCTGTTCCTAAAAACGGCTCTATTATAAATGCCTCACACCAGGGATCAGCCATCTCTGTTTTCTCTAAAGAGATGGTAAATATTCTCCTCTTTTCTGCTGGCTCATCTCTGGTATGTAGTGCCGGAGTAGCCATGGGCCATACATACATACGTGTTCCAGCCTGGCTGACTTTTGATCTGGCTTTACTTGTGAACTCTGAATTTGTGAAATCTGGATTTCATGTTGTGTCCACAACTCACAAAATATCACTGTCACTTTCATTTACCCATTTTAAATTCTCTGAAATGGAAAAACCACCCTTGGGCTTCTCAGACGGGCAGTAGACCCAGAGTTGACTTATCCCCACTTCTGTACTCAGGAGTATTTGTACTCCCTGCCCCTCCCCCAAATTCCGGGAGAATGTGCAGAAATACATTTCAGGAGCAAAGCTATCCTTGGGGTCCACCTGAAATGGCAGACTGCCTGCTGGGTGTGTGGGGTTGGATGCCTGCCCTAGTGGGTCCAGCTAGTTATTCATGCCCAAGGCATCAGCTTTCAGGACACCATCAGCATCTGGGAAGAGGTAGTAGCAAAAGCATCTGCTGAGATCCTCACTTGGCCTCAGCCATCTTTGACACTGTCTCCACCAGTGTTGGGATTTGGAAAGACCAGTCAGAGTCTTTGATTCCGAGTCTTTCTTTTTCCTAACTATCAAAATGGATATGGTCATGCCTCTCTGGAGAGTGGACATGTTGCCTAGTTGTATAGGCCTTTGTGATGTCCCTTGGGATGTTGGTGACTAGAATGTGGTAGATCTCCCCAAACGTTTGAAGAGTATGAGTTTGCACCCTACTAATATTTCCTTCCGTCATTCATCGGCGGGGGTATGGGGGGGCAGTCTTTGCTGTCGTGAAATTCAGTTGGAAGGTTGGGCTTGGTGTTCCCTGGTGTTTTAAATCTGCTGCTTTGTTCACGATGGGTGAAAGGGGGCTGGTGAGAAGACTCGAGTTAGAACTGGGTTTTTACCAAAGAAAAGGCAGATCATTTCTCAGTCTTGTGTGGGGGGGGGTGGGGGTGGGGGGTCTGCCAAAGGTTCAGCTCCAGGTGGCTCATGATTGGTTTCTGGGAGAGCCACTAAGGTGTCAGGGACATCTCTGAATGTCATCTGCAGGTCGAAAAGGGTCATGGCCTTCTCTGCACGTGAGGTCAGGGTCTTTGAAAGGAGAACTAGGGTTGTTTGTCAGGGTCCATTACTCAGTCAAAGCTTATTCACTGATTAGGTGTGTGTATGTGTGTGTGTGTGTGTATACATATGTCTGTGAGATGCAGGTATTTTTGCCATGACTGGTTAGTCTTGTTAGTGGCATACAGGAGAGGAGGCTGGGGAGACGCACCCAGTACAGAATCCAGGTTGTGGACCCATCGCCACATTCTGTGACTATGTGGGTGAACCCCATACATGTCACAGAAATAGATCTTTGTCCTGGTGAAATTTTTTCTTTTGAGGTGCTGGGGGTGGAGTCTGAGACTCACTCAGGCAGGGTAAGGCTGCTTCCACTGAGTCATCTCTGGGCCTGGTGCAATCTTTTGCTAGTTGATTATAGAAATTAATTTGTAAAATATATCAAGAATATTGGAGATACTTCACTTCAGCTTAGAAACAACTGCATTTATTCTCCCCGATTTCCTAAGCAATCTACAATGTTAGAACAGCAACTTAGGATAGGATTTATTTTCTCATGAGTGAGAAGTTCTGAAAAATTTAGTCCTATATGTTATAAAAACTTGATAAGTTAATTCTTGTTTATAAAATTAAAATGATAAGAATATAGAGTAATATTTGACTATATGAATTTCTAGGGAAGCATGCCTTTTTATTTTTATTAATTTTTTTTGGGTGAGGGCCACTTTCAGCAATGCTCAGAGGTTACTCTTGGCTCTGCACTCAGGAATTACTCCCTGCAGTGCTCAGGGGACCATTTTGGATGCCTGGGATTAAACCTGGTTTAGTTACATGCAAGAAAAACACTGCTATCCTATCACTCTGCCCCTGCATGACTTTTTTTTTAAGTTGCTGTTGGATCATTATGAATCAGTGGCTGAACTGATTGGCTTGTGTATGTGATTCCATACTTGGCACTGCAAAAACATGAAAAAACAGAAATAGGATTCTGCCATTCAGAGAGGCCAAGTCAATGGAACACATACTGTAGGAAGCTATGATAAAGGTTGCTATGAATTCTTATAATGTTACAAATCTTATGGATTATGACTATGTCATAATGTTTTAGCCTACATTGTGATTTTCAGGTTTTAGTCAACCCGGGCTAATATTAAATTGGATTGATATAAAAGTTGGGATCTATAGATACTTTTGTTTGTTTGGGGGCCACACAGCAGTGTTCAGGACCTACTCCTGATTCAGCTGGGCTTGAGGGACCCCTAGGGGGTGCCAGGGATTGAACCCAGCCACATACAAGCTGAGTGCCTACTCCCTGTACTGTCTCTGCAGTCCTATGCAGATAACTTTTCTTTTTTTTTTCTAATGCAGATAAACTTTTCAGTAAGAAAAATGCAAATATTGATTCTTGCCTACAAAGATTAATGATGATTGCTTCTCTAAGTCAGTTTGGCTTATGAAAGCTTTTCCAAAGAATACCCTGCACCACTTGTTCATGAGGGGAGACTGGCTTTCTAGTTTCTCTGGGTGAAGAATCCAGACCTCTCTTAGAATTCAGGCTTAGAATCTTTAAGAATCCAGGTTTCTCTCTCTCTCTCTTTCTCTCTCTCTCTCTCTCTCTCTCTCTCTCTCTCTCTTTTTGAGCCACACCTGGCGATGCTCAGGGGTTACTCCTGGTTCTGCACTCAGGAATTACTCCTGGCAGTGCTCAGGGGACCATATGGGATACTGGGAATCGAACCCAGGTTGGCTGCATGCAAGGCAAACGCCCTACCTCTTGTGCTATCACTCCAGCCCCGAGGTTTCTCTTAGTTGGTGAGAGCTAATCTTTCCCTGTCTGCAACTCAATATATATTTTTTGTTCTTGTTGTTTGGCTTTTTGGGTTACACCCGGCAATGCTTAGGGGTTACTTACTCCTGGCTCTGCACTCAAAAATCACTCCTGGCAGTGCTCGGGGGATCATATGGGATGCCAGGGATCAAACCTGGTTCAGCTGCATGCAAGGGAAATGCCCTACCCACTGTATTACAGCTCTGGCCCGGCAACTCAATGTTGACAAGCTGCAGTCACTTAAAAAACCTTAGGATGGGACTCTCTACTTCTATTTTATTTTTTTAAAGGTTTTTTTGTTCATACCAAGCAATTCTCAGGGGTTACTCCTGGCTCTGCACTCAGGAATTATTCCTGGCAGGGCTTGGGGGACCATATGGGATGCTGGGAATCAAACTCAGGTTGGCCTCATGCAAGGCAAACGGCCTCCCAGCTGTACTATCGCTCCAGCCCAGCAAGATAATCTTTATTGAACAAAAATGCACTTAGAAAGACACGAGGGGAGAGAAGGAAAGGAATGCATGTTCAGGAGAGAACACAGGCTTCTTCTTCAGTGGAAAAAGGCGAAAGAGAGCAGAGCACTGCAGGGAGGACCACGGCTCCAGGGAGAGGCAGGGAGACAGAGAGCGTGTCTAGGGAGCACGCAGGCTGGAGCGAGCCAGAGTGACCCTGTCTCAATTTCCTTTCTGGGCCCTTCTTTCTCCCTGGCACGCTGGTCTCCAGGGGGAGTTCTTACAGGAATGATGGCGGGTCTTCCTGAGCTGTTCCGTCAGACCCAGACTGATGCTCCGAAATGCTCCGCATCCTGGTCTTAGAGGCCGGTGGCTCAGGAAGATCATTTTCGGCCAGAAAAGGGAATCAGTTTCCAGCTCTCTCTGGAAGCTAGAGAATTGCCTCAGCACCCATCAGGTAGTGCACAGCTCCCCTGTGCCCTCGGCCTCTGGGCCGAGAGGGTCTGGATGAGGACACGGCACAGGACAGCCCGCCCCACAGAGGGGCCAGCCTCCGCACAGGGTCTGGTCGTGCTGGAAGAGACTTTCAGGGTATTCTTGTTCTTTTCCTTTTAATGTACAAATAGGGCATATCCAATATGCACAGGAAGCTTGCCAGGCTCTGCCTCTCGGGCTGGATACTCTCGGTAGCTTGCCGGGCTCTCCGAGAGGGGCGGAGGAATCGAACTCGGGTCGGCTGCATGAAAGGCGAACACTCAACCGCTGTGCTATCACTCCAGCCCAAAAACAGTAACAATAAGCACGCGGCCGACTCGGGTTTGATCTCTGGCATCCCATATGTTCCCCCAAGCACTTCCAGTAGTAATTCCTGAGTGCAAAGCCAGGAGTAACCCCTGAGCATTGCTGGGTGTGACCCAAAAAGCAAAAAAAAAAAAAAAAAAAAAAAAAAAACCACCCAGTAACAATAAGTCTCTCAATGAGAGATGTTACTGGTGCCCGTCGAACAAATCGATGAGCAACGGGATGACAGTGACAGTGACAGTACAAATAGGGGAAAGCCGGCCCCCACGTGGCTGATCCAAGAAGAGAAAGGAAAGCCACCTTGTCCTCACCCTCTTATCAGTGGGATTAGGGCAGAGCTGCCAATCTGGGTGAGCGAGCTTGGAGGGAGGGCGGGAAGGGTGGCAGAGGGAGGCTCTCGGGGCTGCAGGACATCAACCAACACCAGCGTTCTTGTCCACCCTGGCCTGTTGATTCCAGGAATCCTTAGGGACGCCTCTGCCCTGAACAGGGGATGTTATTCCCCCCCACCAAGAGTCTTGGATTCAGCTCTGTTTCATCACGTTTTAAGTGGCGGTGTTAGGATTTGGATTTGAAACTCAGACTTGGGCTATGGATTTGAAACTCAGAAGCCGGGCTTGTCTCTGTGCCCACACTCATAGGCACCTCACAGAAACGGTCTTCGGGCTAGGGCTAGGGCTAGCTAGCCCATCAGACCTTTATTGGTTGCAGAAGATAAACTTGTGTCATAGTGCAGATAAAGAGACACAAGCACTGAGGGGGCTGGGGTTCCATCCTTTTGCAATTAAATGGCAGAGAAAAGCAATTGCTTCTTTCAGAAGAGAAAGGAAAGCCTAGGAGGTATTGCACTGTGTAGGCAGAGAGAGACAGAGAGACGGAGGGAGGGAAGGAGGGTGGGGAGAGAGAGACAGAGACAGAGACAGAGGAATAGAGAGAGAGAGACAGAGAGTGAGAGAGGGAGAGAGAAAGGAATAGAGAGGGGGAGAGGGAGAGAGTGGGAGAAAGAGAGAAAGAGAGAGGGAAAGAGAAAGAGAGAGGGGGAGAGGGAGAGAGGGAGAGAGAAAGAGAGAGGTAGAGGGAGAGAGAGAGGGAGAGAGAAAGGGAGAGAGGGGGAGAGGGAGAGAGAGGAAGAAAGAGTGAGGGAGAGAGAGGGAGAGAGTACAGGAGAGAGAGGAAGAGAGAGAGGGAGAGAGAGGGGGTACAGGAGAGAGAGGGGAGAGGGAGAGAGGGGGAGAGGGAGAAAGAGGGAGAGGGAGAAAGAGGGAGGGAGAGAGAGGGGGAGAGGGAGAGAAGGTGTGCATAGGAAAGAGCCAGCCTTTGGCTATCCAATAATCTCCTTTTCAGAAAAATCTACAATGTGAGACACATTGCCACGTTTGTTTTTTTTATATGTATTGAAGTTATTAAAAACATAAAACAGACCATTATGGAGGTCCTAGTGATCTCAGACGAAGAGACCTATTTGTCATTACTACATAAACTAGGGGGAAATTTTGGAATAGAGCTATCAATGCACACAATAGTTATGGAGAGTCTATAATGCCTAAATGTACGAGGGGTTCAGCATCGAGTTCATGTCCATGCATTTCAGTGTGTATATTGATTTCTTCTGACTGCCTAATGGTGCTGCTAATTTAACTTAAAAAAATTTTTTTTAAACAGTATAATTACTTATACCAGTAAGTTGTTTATTCCACTTTCTCAACACAATAATCTGCTTTGATCGCTGTGGGAAACCTTGGAATTTGAATAATAAAAACAAAGTTATCACATCGCTGGAGGTCTGGAGTTGCTTACTCTAATTGCAAACCAAGTACATCAGAAAAAAATGAGGTGACCTCACAAGGCAAGCTCACGAAGAGAGGCTTGCCACAGGTCGGTCTCCACACTTAACGTGCTTTCGTCCACAGAGTAGAGTCTGAATAACTGAATTGCAGCTTTAGTGGGCGCCTCTCTGGAGGGCAGGGATGAAAAGTGAGTGGGAAGAGAAAAGTAAAGACTAGGGAGTAAGCCTTTGTGGAATATGTAGCACTGCACTGTCGTCCCGTTATTCATTGATTTTGTTCGAGCAGGCACCAGTAACGTCTCCATTGTGAGACTTGTTGTTACTGTTTTTGGCATATCAAATACACCACGGGTAGCTTGCCAGGCTCTGCCAGGTGGGCAGGATACTCTCGGTAGCTTGCCAGGCTCTACCAGAGGGACGGAGGAATCAAACCCAGGTCGGCTGTGTGCAAGGCAAAAGCCCTACCCGCTGTGCTATCGCTCCAGTAACATAATAGGAGACTTAACACCTAAAGATAGTTGAGATAAGGGCCAGGAGGATTGCTCCACAGATTGGAAGCTGGTCTCATGTGCTGGGGTAAAGGACAATTGGGATAGAAAAGGGACCACTAAGTAAATGATGCTTGGAGGGCTTGCTCGGGATGGGAGATATGTGTTCAAAGTAGACTATAGACCAAACATGATGGCCACTTAGTACCTGTATTGCAAACCATAACACCCAAAGGGAGAGAGAGGGAGTAAGAGGGAATGTGTCTGCCACAGAGACAGGGGCTGGGAAGGGGTGGGGGGTGGCGGGAGGGACACTGGGAACATTGGTGGTGGAGAATGGGCACTGGTGGAGGGATGGGTACTCGATCACTGTATGACTGAAATGTAATCATGAAACTTTGTAAGTCTGTAACTGTACCTCACGGCGGTTCATTAAAAAAAAAGAAAAGGAATAGGGAGTAAAATCACTGTCTAGGGGAAATTCATGTTTGTTTTTATGATTTTTAGTAGCCAGAATGAGTTTTTTGACCCTTTTGGAAAAAATCTTTAAACCTTGGGAAGTTGTAAGATCTCAGTGTCCCTGGAGAATGAGCGTGTGAAAGATTTTCCTTTCTGAAATGGATTTCATATTTTCCTTTGTCTCCAACCGAATTCACTCTCTAGCCGTGAGGGAGAGACCCCAAAGCCGGGGTGTTTGCAGAATTGGGGAGTGGGCATCTGTTCTCCTGTCTTGGCAGCAGTGGGCAGCTGGTCAAGGCCAGGTGCTGGCCTCTGGCCCCATGGGTCGGAGGTCAGAGGAGCTTTAGCACTTCAAACAGGTGAGGTGAGCCTGGCTCACGCCTGTAGTTTCTCTTCCCTGTTCAAACACAGGGACACAAAGAAACAGACAGAAAAGCACATGGATGTGCAGATACACAGACACAGTCCACAGAGCAGGCACTCTGCCAACCTCACACGCATGGTACCCGCTCAGAGAACCGTGCTCACCCAAATTCAGGAGTGAGCAATTGTTGGTTTTCACCCCTACATTTCTGGAAAGGGTCAGAAGGGACCTGGAGAGCCAGACGTGTTGCTCCTGTAAGGGTCCGACTGTCGGGAACTGTGTTTTAAATTGTATCGGGGTTCCCTGGGTCTCTATCCCAACTCTCCCTGCATCCCTTCCAGAACCTTCCATTGGGAAGAGGGTATTTCCCCATTTCTTGGTGTAAATCATTGGCTTTCCTCTCTGGCCTTACAGGATGACATGGTAACTCCCGACCCCAGGGGAGCAAGGGTCAGAGCAGGAATTGGCCTCTGCACTTGGGTTTTGTTGAGGACCCCACCTGTCTCCACCCAGTGACACAGAATTATTTCCCATCTGCCTCTGAAGAGACCCAAGAATTTCCACTCCCTGCAAGTCAGAAGTCACCATCTTTGCTTTCCTGAAGCCCGGGCATCTCCTACAGGAAGCTTCCTGTTTACTATGGTACGCAGATTTGTTTTGGCTCTGAGGACGGTCCATCTCTTTCCTCCGTCATAACCATTTTAATTTAGAAGGCTCGAGGCACTGGTGCACCCTTCCTCTGACGTCCAGTGCCATGCCCGGAGCGTAAGGCTTGTTCCTGAAGGGAGAAAAGAGTAGGATTTGGGGTACATTTTCAAATAGTTGTTGAGCTGTTGACCCGGAGTACATCCAGGAGGCTGATGAGGAGGGACTTTCTCTCAGGGAGCCCAGGGGGAAGCCCCGGAGGTTCTCCCTCTGGGCCACTGACAGCAGCTTGAGTCTGTCATTTGGACACGTGTACTAAGGAGCCAGGTTCTTCCCGACAGTGTCCCCGGAGGTCAGTGGGCTGCAGGAACAGGGAAGTGGGAGCTGGTGGGGACCTTGTTCCTCTTTCCTGCTCCCACCGGAAAGGATACCTTTCAGCTTTCCACATATTTGTCTGGAAAAAAAAAACAAAAGGAATTTTAAAAAGCTGGCAAGTGATTGGAATATAAATTTGGAGCCTCCAGCCCCCTAGCTCTATGGTCAAGAGGCCTGGCTGTGACATGCTTCATGAGGTCAAGTGGCGGGACAATGGTGGTCTTTGACCAGAGGACGCGGGAGGGACCTCAGAGGGGGCAGGTCCTGCAGAGGGGGCAACGGAGGCAGTGCTCACCAGGGATCTGAGTGCTGGGGAGTTGGGGTGTAGGGAGGGGGGGTGCCACCGAATCCTGCTGCCTGCACTTTTACGGTGGCCCCTTGGTCCTCTCCAGACTGGGCCTCTGTCTTGGTTGCTTCCATTCTCCTTCCAGCTGCAGCCCAGCTCCAGACTCTCTCTGGAACAGTGACTTTGTTTATCTCCAGGACTTCAATTCTCACCAGGGCTTAGGGATACGGCTCTGTCCTAGCTTGGTGTTTTCAGTGTTGCATCAGTGCACTGAACTCCCTTCTTCACGAAGACTTTTGATCCCATACTATTACTTAAAAGGTATCCAGGATGGAGGGGCACGTTCATCTAATTTCCGTCTTGGAGACATTCTGGGTCAGATTGTTCCCGATGGGCTTGAATTGAACACAAAGACTGTTGCCAGATTTTTTTTTAAAAAAGTTAAAAAAAATTTAATGCTGGTAACTCTGTCTTTCCTGCTGGGTAATTGGACCATTAGTAAAAATTCCATCTCTGGCAAGAATTCCCCCTCTCAGTGTATAACGCTTAGAGGCAATTTAGCGGAAAGGAATTCTCTACACTTTATATTTAGCCCACGCCAAGGAATTTTGCCTCGAGCTAGATGGGATGCTGAAGATGAAATGAATTAAGAACTTTTCTTGTGGGCACCGCTTTACCTCCTGGTCTCCCCAGAAGCCTGGTGTCACCCTCAGCTTCAGTCTATTTGATCTTTTTTCCTAATTGCATTTGTATTGCCCTACACCCGCCCCAGATCAAGGAACTGGTCATTGATTAGATAAGATGAAGCAGAGGTATCAGGAAAGAGCATATTTAGAGATGTCACCAGGAAACGCCCTGGTTTGGGACCAAGAGCTTGGTAGTAATAAGGAATAAAAGTGCCTCAAGGGTAAATGTTGGCTTTTGGGTTCCCTAGGAGAGTGAAATGGCTTGCCCAAAGAAGACAATATGAGTGGATAATGGGCATCTGAAAAAGTGTTCATCATCACTTATGATTAGGGAAATGCAGATCAAAACAATAATGAGATATTATCTCACACCCACGAGAATGGTGTATATCAGAAAGTCTGAAAATAGCGAGTATTGGCAGGGACGGGAAGAGAAAGGCACTTTTATTCACTGTTGGCAGGGAGGTCATCTGGTTTAGCCTCTATGGAAAGCAATATGGTGACTACTCACAGATGTAAGAATAGAGCTCCCATATTACCAAGCTATATGACTTCTACTCCTCTGGACACAAAAGCTTTCATTCAAACGAGTGTATGCATCCCTATGTTAACTGTAGCACTTAGTACAATAGTCAAGATGGAAAAACAATCCAGCTACCCAACTACTGAAGAATGGATCCATAAGTTGTATACACACACACACACACAAATATATATATATATATATATATATATATATATATATATATAAAATACAGTGGAATACTATGCAGCTCTAAGAAAGGACAAAAGCATGCAATTTGCCACTACATGGATGGAACTAGAGGGCATCATGCTGAGGGAAGTGAGTTTGAAGGAAAGGGATAGATGCAGAAGGACCTCTCCCCTATGTGGGATTTGAAGATACCCATTAAAGTAGCAGAGTCGACAGAACCCGAGCTTGCAGGGGTTGAGTGGGGTGAGCGGGATGGGAGGGATGAGGGTGCTCTGTGGGGGTCATGTGTGCATGACGCCCTCATCTGCAGTGCTTAAATCACAGGGCCACAATCAAACTGGAAGCAAAAAGAACATAGCTGGTTCCAGGGGCTCTCAGTCCCAGGACACTCCGTCTCAAGGCAGTTCCTAGTGGGGCCAACATCCCTTGTCCCCATCTTCTTGTGGATTTGGTATTTTTATACTGAGGTGCTTGGTCGTTGGGCTAACAAACTGATGCATAGTAGAAATCGTGCTGTCCAGCTTCCGGTGAACCAACTGCACAGGTGACCGTGGCCCCCACAGTACGGGCCCTCACTTCTCTGGCCGCTGAGGAGCTGGGTGCCAGGCATGCTGCTCCTTGTCGTGCTCAGGTTGTACATAACTGTGTTTTACACCACGTGTTTCTGTGGGATGGAAGTAGACTGGGGAGGTCTTGGGAACATGGAGTTCTGACTGAATTACCTTGTGATAGAGAACATGTTCAAGAGATTTGTCCCAAAAGCTTCACCACAAACATTTCCTCAGCATACCTAACTGATCATAAGACAGATTTGCTGTTCAAAAAAGAATCACTGTATCACTGTATCACTGTCATCCCATTGCTCATTAATTGCTCGAGTGGGCACCAGTAACGTCTCCATTGTGAGACTTGTTGTTACTGTTTTTGGCATATCGAATACGCCACGGGTAGCTTGTAACACACAAAAGAGGGACATTCGTTAAGAAGAAAATAAAAGGGACACAAAAATAAAAGGGACACAAAAAAGAAAATTAAAGGCTTCATTGTAGAAAGTGAAAGCACAGTTTTTTAGAATACATTTAAAATTTAAAAAATGTGTTTTTTATTATCATGTTTCAGGAAACTTAGCAAGAATCACATCATCCTTTACTTTTTGGAAAAAGAAGATGCTTGCTTCTTCTTTGCCTCTGGCTTCTGACGTTGGTGGTCAGTGCCATAAAGACGGCCTTGGAGTATAAGCTGCCATGTTTGAGGTCACTAACCTGCTGCTTTAGCCCCCTCTGACCAGTGTCAGTGACCAGCTGCTTCCGGCCTGTTGGGCAGCACAGGGGACTTTGGGTCTTGACAGGGGACTGTGCTCAGCCTGGGTCTGCCAATGGGGGAGGGGGTTGTCATATTCCAGCACTGTCTGCAGCCTGGCCTTTCATTTCTTGTTTCACATGCTCAGTAAGTTTCATGGCCACATTTTCTTCTAACAGATAAAACAGGAAATCAATCCTGAAACCAAACTGTCAATCTTACAGGATTATTGCCTGAGGGCCAATTCCTTCTGGAGGTGAAACGCTCCTGGCAGAGAGGCTGGGGCAAAAGAGGTAGGGAGAAGCAGCCGAGAACCAGCAAAGATGACAGCTGCCTGAGAAAGGCCCCAAATATAGGATACAGTATCAGACAAGTTTAACAATTACCACAAGGCAAAAACCCTTCGGAGTTCCTGGAGTCTACTGGGGTATATTGCCCACTGTTAAAAAGAAATGATTTAGCAGACCCAGCACATGAGGGTGAAGAATATTCACAAGGTTTGGCATGAGTAAAGAGGCAAAGGAGGGTGTGAGTTCTCTCTCTCTCTCTCTCTCTCTCTCTCTCTCTCTCTGTGAGAGAGAGAAAGAGAGAGAAAGTGAGCAAGTGAGAGAGAACGGGAGAAAAGTCTCTCTCATTCATTTATCCTTTGTACACTTGATGGATATTTGAGCTGTCTTCAGACATTGCAAATAATGCTGAGTGAGTGAGCACTCTTGCATGGTTTTCTGCTGAATAGCCCACAGTTCTGTTGGGTCTGCGTGTAGGAGTAGAACATGCAGATCACATGGTGTATGTCTGTGCAACTTCAGCTGATACAGCCAACAGTGTTCCCCAAATGTTCACACTAAGTGGCTCCTCCCTCCCCCCACTCCCCCGTTTTTAAGTGCTACATGTTCCACTGCGTCTTATCTGCCTTCTTAATTGTGTCTTTCTGCTGGAGCGAGCAGGAGCGACGCATGGTGGCTTTAATGTTGATTCTCCGATGACTAATGAAGTTTAGCATCCATTTGGGCCAGGAGTCAGTGCAGTGGCCAGGCAGGCGCCCAGTCCACATTGAATTCCTGGTACCCTACTTGTCCCCAAGAGCAGCCCTGGAGGTCCCCAGTGTTCCCAGCACTGTGGGGTCCAAGCAGCACTGTGTCCTTGAGCCCTGTGCAGAGCTGATTGACGGAAAGCCCCAGGAGGGGTCCCTGGGATGCCCCCTGAGAGTGTAAGAACAGCCTTCTGCTCCCGAAATGGGACAGAGAGGACCCAGCTCCTGGGAGTGAGGGGAGACTGGAAGCCTTTATTGCTCCGAGGCACAGCTGGCCATAGCTGTGGGGTGTTAAGTGCAGTGCTGCTGGGGCAGGGGATGACATAAACCTGGTCAGCGTGCTCGAGTCCGCCTCGCAGCTGGAGTTCTGACGGCCACTTGCCATGGTGAAGTCAACGTCTGCTTCAGGCCAGGGGCGGGAGGCGCCAAGTTTCCTCTTCCTGCAGCAGTCCTTGAGAGAGTTCACGGAAGGTCCTTCCCCCACCCCTGCCCTCCAAAGCACAGGCGTCACGTCTGAACGTCTCACACCTCCAGGTTCTTTGAGTTACGTAGATACCCATGACACAGTGACGCCACTCGGGCGAGAGCTGTGTAAACTCCGGAGTTTGGGTTTGTTGATGTTGTCGCTGCGTTTCTGCTGTGTTTCTGCCCACCATGTGTTGTTAGGGTTCCAGTAAACACTTTCCTCCATCAGTTCAGAGGCTGAGGTAAAGACACTCCGATCCTTGATTAGGTCAGGATGTTGTAGCAGATGAAAATCTCCACTTGTTTCTACTAGCAGTTGCGCTTTATTCAGGGGAAGCAAAGGACGGGCAAATAACCTGATTTAAAAAATCTTAAATCTAGCTTCTGATGCTTTGGATTCTCTCTTTGCTATGGTTTGGGAAGGGACTGGCAGTGCCCAGGGATTACTCCTGGCTCTGGGCTCAGGGGTCACTTCTAGTGGGGTTTGGGGGACCATATAGAGGGTTGGGTATTGAATCCAAATCTGTCACATGCAAGATAAATGCCTGACTCAACTGTAGTGTCTCTCCAGCCCCGATTCTCTCTTTGTGGGGTACATTTACCCTCTTGTGTCCCCATATGTCCTCATGGGATCGGCAAAGCAGCCATTTCTTTGCAACAAATACTTGCCCTGTTGTAGAGTTTAACTCTGGGTTCACTCATCTGCTCTGCCTTGCTCTGAATCAGCTCATCCGGGTTAAAACCTCCTGGAGAACCAAGTCCTTTGCCTTATTCTTTGTTTTCCCTGAATAACCCAGCATTTCTCCTTATCAATATAAGACAGTTAATAAGCAGCACGGAAGCACATCCATTCACTAGAATGGGAAAATGGGTCTGAAAGATCTAGGCACTCAGAGTCCTTGTGAATTGGTCAGAGTCCTTTTAGGTTCTGTAGTGTATGGTCTGGCCTTGGTCACGTGACCAATTTCTGGAACAGAAATAGTATTTGAAGTAAAAGTAGTCCCACAAAGTCCAAACTGGACTGAAAAGGTTTATGATGCTAAGTGCTAGGAAGTCCAGTGAGACCCCAGGGAGCAGGCACAGAAAAACACCCACATTTCTTACCTAGCAACTTGATCACTGTTTCTTAACTTGGATGACCTTATCTCTTGGAGGAAAGAGCCTCCAGTGGGTAACCCCCCCCCCAAACACACACGGCTGATAAGTGTATGAAAATATAGTTTACCATGAACAGAATGGAAATCCCTAGAGATCTCACAAGGATATAGATCTCTACAGCTCCCAAAAATGACTAAAACTACCACAACTAGCAGAGCCTTGAGAAGAGTCTGAATCCAGATTTGGGAAGAGTCTGGATCTAGTTTTACTGCTGGTTTGTGTTACTGGTATCAGTGCTTAGGGAAAAAAGAAAAAAGAAAAGCAAAGCAGTTGGCGGTATACAGTAAAGTCCAAAGCGTCACTCTTCTGATTCCCAGGGAATGTGTGCCCGGGAGGAATGAGGGCTTATGTCTATCACAGACATTCATATAACAGCACACATGCTCACAATAGCCTGAACCTGGAAGCGAGTCGATATAGAAGAGCAGATACACTCATTGTAGTTTATTCATCCTATAGACGATTCCACAGCATGAAAAGAACCAACTAGAGCAGCACACAATATGGATGAGTCTTTTAGACAGAGAGTCAAGTGAAAGGATGTAGAGAAAACCCAGCCTATAGCCTGTGATCGCATTCACGCCACTTTCAAGTTGACCCACTAGTGTCTTTCTCATGAGAGGCTGGGACGAAAATCGCCATGAAGTGGCGCTGCTAAACGGATCCTGCATCTAAATGATCATATTTAAGTCTAGTTTTGAGGGTGAGAAGGGGGGAAGGAGCATATTTTAAGTATCTCCATGCAAATACAGTTCAAAGAAACATGAATTTGTTCTGAGCACAATCAAACTAAAGATGGTCATAAATGTCCTAAAACAAAACCAAGCATTAAACAATTAGAAAGAAAACATAAGAGTAACTTTTCTAATTTTGACTTTTGAGGTCACACCCAGTGATGTTCAGGGGTGACTCCTAGCTCTGCACTCAGGAATTACTCCTGGCAGTTCTTGGGGGACCGTATGGGATGCCAGAGATTGAACTCGGACCGGCCACATGCAAGGCAAATACCTTACCTGCTGTACTATTGCATTGGTCCCAAGAATAGCTTTTATTTATTTATTTATCTTTGCTTTTTTGGGGGGTCAAACTTGGCGATGCACAGGGCTTACTCCTGGCTCTGTACTCAGGAGTTACTCTTGGCGGTGCTCAGGGGACCATATGGGATGCTGGGAATTGAACCTGGGTCTGCCACATGCACGGCAAACGCCCTACCTGCTGTGCTATCACTCCAGCCCCTAACTTTTATTTTTTGGTAAAAAAATATGGCTTTTAAAATCAGGACCACATCATGAGTTCTAGGAGCCATCAGGGCTACTCCTAGCAGTGTTTGGGGTGGTACTGGTGCATGCTGGACGCGTGATCTGCCACTTGCGCTCTCCTCTAGTCCTAAGAATCCCACTTTTTAACCCAGATTTTATTTTATCTTTGGATTTTAGGTCACATTTATGTGGGGCTCTGTGCTCAGGTATCACTGCTAGTAGGGCTCAGGGGGACCATATGTGGTGCCAGGGATCAAACCTGGGTTGGCGGTGTATAAGGCAAGCACCTTTCCCGCTGTGCTATTGCCCCGCCCCCTTCTAACCCAGCTTTTATTGATAATGTTTGGAATTAGGAGTGAGATGTGGGTAGCTAAAAGCAAAATAAATGTAATATATAGGAGAGTTTTTAAAAAGCAGAAAATAAAAGAAATATTACACAAACAGATGAAAGAGATAACACTGGCTGTCTGACTTGGATTTTCTCTGTGAAAACACACAAAAACTGTTGAAAAGCAGTTTCTTTTTTTAAATTTTAATAATATTTTTATTGACTCACCATGTGGAAAATTATAAAGCTTTCAGGCTTAAGTCTCAGTTTTACAATGCTCAAACAACCATCCCTTCACCAGTGCACATATTCCACCACCAAAAAAACCCCAGTATATCTCCCACCCCCAGACCCCCAGTGCCCCCAGCCCCGCCTGTGTAACTGATAAATTTCACTTTATTTTCTCTTTACTTTGGTTACATTCAATATTTCAACAAAAAACTCACTATTATTGTTGGGAGTTTCCCCCCTAGAATCAGACCTGAAGAGATATGAGGTCGCGGCCATGCGGTTTTGGATTTCTGTATTTTAGTAACTAAGTCCAGGGAGATTTCTGGCAGAAGTTGGATCATTGCAAGCTTGTACCTCTCATTAGTGGTCCTCATAAGCTGGCGATCGCCACGCCCTCCCCCTCCCCCCCCCATCCCCGCAAAGAAAAGGCGAGAGAGAAAAACCTTTCCCTTCCTGGGCAGGCATGGGGCCACGGCTTAGTTCACTGCCTAGAGACATTTCTGCAAGAAGCTCCCGGTACCAAAAGTAGTTTAGCTGGCCTCTGGGATCATGCTCGTGCAACTGCGGAGAGGTCGCATACATGTGGCACCGGGGTCACATCTCTGCCAAAAAGCAGTTTCTTTGTCTTTGCAATTACTACCTCAACTAATAATGAAAGTGATGATTTCTCCGGATAGTGATCTCTGAACTTGGCCACTGCCCCTCAGTCTGGCCCCTGTCCCTTAGCAGCAGACCTGTGGGCTGGGCCCCCAACCCCCTGTTCTCCCAGTTTCTCTGCCTTCCTATCATGTGAAATAAACAGTCTTTCTGGCCCTGCCCCCGACATGTTCCTCAGCAGGTGGGGATTAGGCTCCCCATAGATGACATAGATGACACTGTGTTCCAGCTCACTCACCCCTCTGGGC
The DNA here is from genome assembly GCF_027595985.1 of Sorex araneus. Taxonomy (NCBI): domain Eukaryota; kingdom Metazoa; phylum Chordata; class Mammalia; order Eulipotyphla; family Soricidae; genus Sorex; species Sorex araneus. The sequence goes on along the minus strand of NC_073304.1, from coordinate 173,129,123 downwards.
TTCCTCTGGCCCTCTCTTCCTCTCACGAGCTCACTCAGGCCTGGAGCTTCTGGTTTTGCAGCGCTGCAGGGCAGGCACTGCTCGGACCAGGCTTGATCTTGGGCCAGTGGCCGCAGTAGAAAACAAAATTCGCTTCCCCACATGGTGTCCTTGCGTTGCAGTTCCTGTGTGACATCGGATCCTCCTTGCTCGGACTCAGGCTTCCTCCGGCTGTGGTATTGGCCGGAGCATGGTTTGATCCTGAGGATATTACGGGGCACACACAAGCTGCAGCAGCGGGCCATGTCACGAGGACAGCCGTCACGGAACCCGGTGCAAATGGAAGCAAAATGGAGAAGTCACCTAGCGGGACCATTTTATAGCAAGACAGAGCCTCCCACACTTGGCACTATTTGTAGGTAGTGTTGAGAAGCGGGGACCCCAAAACAAAGCAGTCTTGCAAAGATGTGTGCAAAGATGGCCATCACCGGACACTGAGTAGGGCAGTCATCAGACACTGAGTAGGGCAGTCACCGGACACGGAGTAGGGGAGTTGTAGGGTGCTACTTAAAATGCCCAAGTCTTGGAGCCAGTTCTCTGTGATGAAGCTCGCCCCAAAGGAACCCTACTCTGTTACTCTCTCTGTTCATCTTAGGAGAATAGGACAAAAGGGAAATAATAGTCAAAGGCTTGCTGAAAATGTATTTTTCCAAACTCCACAAAAGGAAGAAGATCTTAGGCCAGGTCAACCCCTTCCCAGGGAAGGGGTCAGAGATTCAGCCGGGGTCTGGAGGTGGTCGTATTTTTCACTCTCAACGCTTTTTCTCTGCTTAGCATCATTGTCTTTCTGTCTGTCTCTCTGCCTCTGTCTCCCTCCCTCCTCTCTCCTCCCTTCCAGTCTCCCACCCCGACCCCCATGCTTGGTGATCGGGTTTTGTAATCTCGGCTGAGCGTTTATCATCATTCAATACCGTCTCTTCTCCTGTCTCGTCTCTCCCTATACCGCAGGTGAGAGAGATCATCTTGTGTCTGTCCTTCTGCCTCTGACTGACTTCACCTAGCACAGTGCCCTCCAGTTCTATCCAGGTTGCATCCAGTTGTGAAATTTCATCTTTTCTTACAGCTGTGGAATACAGTAGTATTCCATTGTGTAGATGGGTCACAACTTCTTTATCTAGGGGATAATTTTCTTTGTATTTTAAAATTGCTAGGAATGGACATGAAACTTTGGAAACATCTTTAAAGGTAATTCATCCCCTTAGCATGCACTTTGTACTTTCTATAGTACTACACATTTTAATAAGCTCTCAAAGGTTTTCTTGCATTATTTATTTGAATTGTACATTTTTCAATTTTATCTTACACTCTTAATAAACAGTGAATGAATACACTTTCACAGTCTAATAAAAAATGCTCATTCCAACTTCATTATTATTTTGTATGCCACAGTCAGCATTCTTCAACCTTTTTATGCCTGTAGAGTAGCCCCTGTCCTGCATACAGGGCCACAGTCCAGCAGTTGTAATGAAGGCAATGGTTTTCTATACCTGTGGGCCAGCACTGGTCTGTGGAATGTTGTTTGAAAACCTCTGGACTGGGTGATGCACTTACAACAATCTCTTAGGAAAGAGGCTAAGCTGTCTGCTAACACTGTTGAACATTTTTCTTCCCCCCCTGAGAAGTTGTAGCTAATGGAATAAGATGTCAAAACAAAAATTAAAAAATAAATATGGTACAAGAGAACAGGCATTTGTAGCTATTATGCCTCTAAATAATTTTTCTCCATTTTGTGAATTTTTCTACTTTTCATACAGTTTTTCTATGATTAATACCACTTGCTTACCACAGATATCTTAAGATGTTTTTCATTGTCTAGAGTATCAGTTTCTAAATTTTTGTAATTATGCATACCAGTAGCAAATGAAATTTTAAATTTATCCTAACTATAGTAATATTTTATGAACAATAAAACACACAATAAATTACAACTGAAACATTGACAATTTATATACTTACATTATAAAAAGAGTCCTAAGATTTTGGTAAATTGTCTTGAGTCCCACTGGATATCTCTATGTATAGCTATGGCTATAGTTAGATCTATCTCTATATCCAGGCTGGAGCGATAGCACAGTAGGTTGGGCGTTTGCCTTCCATGCGGCCGACCTGGGTTTGATTCCTCTGTCCCTCTTGGAGAGTCCAGCAAGCTACGGAGAGTATCTTGCCTGCATGGCAGAGCCTGGAAAGCTACCCATGGTGTATTTGATATGCCAAAAACAGTAACAACAAGTCTCACAATGGAGATGTTACTGGTGCCCACTCCAGCAAATCGCTGAGCAACGGGATGTCAGTGGCAGTGACAGTGATCTCTATATCTATATAGACTGTACTTTGAAGACTACAAAATGAAATTCAAATCCTATTGAAGTTTAATCCAGAAAGCCAAATTTTATTTCTAACATTTCCTGCATAAGTAGCAATCCTATAACTTCTTTTTTCTTAACAGCTAGAAGAATATCATTTAGTTCTTAAATCATTCAATTTTATGCATAGGATTATATTGTGAAAAGCACCATTTCTCAGGTGAAATTTGCTAGAATACTGTTGCCACATATTATCTGGTGGGAAAAGGATTCCACTGTCAATAAGTTGAGGAATTATTATATTCAGTATCTCTGCCTTGAGGATTCACTGCACAAACCCCAAAGGATCAGAGATGTCCTGAGTCTCTTTAACCCAAACATTTTCAAGCTTATTTGACCATGTCACTCACATGCATACCTAGTACCTTTTCACAGAGCTAGAATTACGTGGAATACTCCAGAGGAATTTCTAGACTTCTTCCTATGATACATTTATTTTCTTATGTGTGACCAGAGCAGAGAGAACTTGGAGGTTTGTGTGAGTTTGGAAAGACATCCAATCATATTTTTTAAACATACGTTATTGGAAAATAATCTGTTTGCCAACACCCATAGAAGATTGCAGTGAATTCTTTATCCTTTTTGAAAGGGATTCTCCTGAAAAACTTTATGCTTTGCTGTGGATGGTCATAAACTACCCCAGCATGGCTAACGCCTCAAATCCTCTTCCCTCTTCTGTGGAAAATGACAGGTGGCATTTCAACGTAGTGTTCCATCATTTTCAGGTCTCAGTTTGTTGTCATGGGACAATGCTCTCGTTTCCACTGTTTCTTCAGATGACGGGGAACTTTCCCCCTCTGTTTCTTCTGTACCAGCCTCTTGTGCTCCTCTCCCTTAAACTCTGTCTCACTCCACATTTCGGCCTGTCTAAAGCTTCAGTTGTTTGAAAATACTCAGCTTTGTCAGGAAGACAGGGGGCTCTTGTTTGTCATATAAATGATGCAAGATCTGCCCTAGAGAGAAGGAAGCATCAGGATATACAAACCGCACGTCACTGTGGTGTACTCTTGGCTAAGGCCTGGGTCTTCCCAGAGAACAGGTGGAGACAAAGCTCGCAAGCCTCCTCTCCATCTCTCTGAAGGAACAGTGTCACAGGGAAGCAGGAGTGAGGCAGACAAAGAAGCTCCAGGAAAGGGAACGAGGACGTGCAGGGGAGGGGCCCTGGGTTTTGGAGCAACTCGGTGCGGGCTTTCTTCTGCAGGACAAGATGGACAGAAGTGTCACCACAGAATGGGACTTTGTAACAGTGAGTGTCAAAGAGGTCCTGAGTCAGAGGAGGCTCTCCTGCCCGTCCAGGCTCCCGTTCAAACTGATTGCTCAGGTCCAGCGCCAATGGGACATGCCTTACTGCAGATGCATAAGGACGTGGTTTAGTAGAGGGAGTCCTGCCATGACTTACCTTAGAGCACAGACCTGTGATTCTGAAGGAAAACTTCTCTCCCTCTCTCTTTCTCTCCATCCCTTTCTCTCTCTTTTTCTTTATCTTTCTCTCTCTCCCTCCTTTTCTCTCTCTCTCTTTCTCTCTCTCATACACACACACACACACACACACACACACACACAAACTCATGCTGTTTGCAAAGAAGTTGGCACGTCGTCAAGTACCTTGTTCCTACCTTGAACCTTATTTCTACCAAGTGACCACATGATTAGGAGGCCCATCATGAGCCAGGTGCCTCTGGTCAACGGGCTGAAGAGCAGGGGAACAAGGAGCAGTTCCTGGCCAGTGGAACTCCCCGGCGTCAGTGGGTAAGAATGCAGGAGACACGGGCCAATGCTGTGAGTGATGTAGTATTGAGCTTCCCTCCTGCTCCTTCAGTCACTCTAGCAAAGAAGGAAATCACTGTCAGCCAGTTCAGGGAGTGGGACTGTCCCCGGTCCCTTTCGGGTCCTCGGTTCTGGAACCCATAGGCAGGAGTGCCCAGTTCTTGCGCATTGGGAGAGGGATTGTGCAGGGGGAGCCCCTCGGGGCCCGGAGCTGGGGGGGGGGGTTGCTGAGGCAGGAAGAGAGCCGGAAGCCCTTCAAGCCCCTGCCTGCGATGATGTGAATCAGATAATAAATAGTCAAGTACATTGGGAGGAAGATGATAAGCGTTGGCGCCAGAGCTGGGATCTGAGCAGATAGTTAGAGCCGTGCTCTCTGGGTCCATCTGGGTGCAGTCTTGGTGATCAATCACCTTTCTGTAGGTGGTGCCACAGCAGAGGGTCCGGCAGGGAAGAGCCACTCCCTCTCCTAAATCCTCCAAGGCAAAAGCCCCATTTGCTTTTTAATTCTCTTTGATGGAGGGAAAAAAGAGAAAAAACATCCTTGTGGTTGGTTGTGAGCTGGCGACGTGGAGGGAGGGGCTCCCTCTGCCTTCTCTCATTCCTGCCTGGGTTTGCTCCCACAGCCTGCGGACTCCACAAGGCCCAGCCTCTCCCCCTTGGAGTCCTGGAAGCACAGGTGAAACCCTCCCAGCTCCTTCGACAACCCGGAGGAGATGCTGGTGAGTGCAGCCCGTCTGACGGGGCCAGGCCGGCCAAGGATGTCCCCTTGGCAGCCCCGCTCAGCCCGGCAGACAGTTGCTCCCAAGACTTGCTGGTTGTCAGCATGATGCTGGCAGCTAACCCTTGGTGGCGCAGTTCTTCTGTCTTGGAGTAATCGGTCTCTGGGACAAGAGAAGATGGCCAAGTGCAAAATAATTAAGATGGCAAGACCCGGGCATTTCCATAACTCCCGTCCCTTCTCCAGGCTGCGGTGGAGGCCGGGGCCAGGCTGGAACTCTTTCCAACTGGAACAGGAACCCGTCTCTGCTCGGAGCCAAGACAGAGCGGGCTGGCCCCGGTGCCATGTGCTCACGGGTAATTAGGCGTGAACGGAGGCTGCGGGCGGCTCCCCCATTGTTCCCCGCAAGCTGTGCTTTCGCCGTGTGCCCTGGGCCCTTGGTTGCAGTGCTGGCACTCGCACAGAGATACGGACGTCGTTGTCATGGCAACCCCTCGGTGCTAAGCAACTTTAGGGGCTAATATTATGGAGGGGGCAGGGGTCGAAAGCCAACCAGGGACTGCCTCTCTGAGGCCCAGAATCGTCATGTCAGGGATGGCGCGACTTGTGAGCTCATGGGAGGCAAAAGGGTCACTGCAAGCACTGGGTTGGCCCCCTGGTCCCTGCCTTCCGGGGGGCCGAGACCAGCCACCTGCTCTCCCAGACCCCTCTGGCTGCCTCGCCCTTTGGGTGCCCCTGTCCTGCTGTACCCGGCCAGGGGAGAATCAACTTCCAGTCATTTCCCTGTGGATGGAAATTTTAGCCACTGTCATTTCTCTTTGGAGTTGCGATCTTCAGCTATGGAAGGACCCTGGAGTGGTGGAAAACACTTGCGAAAGTTTCCTTTTCCCCAGCCCCCCACAGTTCCAGACCCAGGAAGCTGCCTTTTCTTTCAAATTTAATTTTTTTATTAGGAAGATTTCACAGGTTGGCCTTCTCAAGGCCCGGGAGACCCCAGAGGTTGAGCACTGTTTCCCAGGTGGAGGCCTGGGTACGAGCCCTGGTGCCAGCCCACGTGCCAAGCGAGACCCTGGAAGCTCCCAGTCCTGGTGCTCCACCACGTGGATGAGCCCTGACTGGAAGCCACAGAGATAGGGAAAAGAAGGGGAAATAGAAAATGTGTGAAAGAAGCATCCTTACCACTTCAGTGTTTGTAATCTGGTGGTGGGGGAGAGAGTTAACCTTACCAGGAGGTGCTCAGGGCTTCCTCCTGGCTCTGTGCTCAGTCCTGCTGGTGATTCGGGAACCTGGGGATGGGACTAGGGCCAGGTAAGTGCCTTCCCCTGGTCCTGGCTCTCGAGCCTCATTGATGTTTGAAACTGTGCGGGAATCCCGGTGGAAGGAGGCGTCGTGACGGTGTCACTGCCATTTGCTTTGAGGATGCACGCTTTGCTTGGCTGAGATGCAGGACAGAAAGGGTCCCTGATACGCTTCTCTCTAGCCGAGTCTCGGCCCTGGGACGTCTCTCCTCGAGCCAGGGAAATGTTCTGGGACAGAGCAGAGAGAGTGCGGGGCACTGCTTAGGGCTGTGGAGGCCCCTGGGGAAGATACTGTATGCCACTACATTGGTTTCCCCAAGAACGTTCGGTCAGATGGTCAGACCCTGCCCACCACAGGCCCCGGGTGGCTGACCGGTTAGCCAGCCACTCTTAGTGGTGACGGCTCCCTCTCAGACCTCCTCCTTGATGTCGCAGAGACATCAAACTCAGTAAGTACAACACGCATCTCTAACTGACCCCCAGCGAGCTTCGTGTCTTATGTTCTCCATATCAGCAAGTCCACTTGATCAGTTCGAACGACGGGCGGTGCCTTTCATGACTCCTCCCCACCACAAATATTTGGTTTGGAGACTGAATTGTGTCCCACATTTATCTTCTATCTGTTTATGTTTATTTCTGCTATTGTTGTCTTAACCTGGTGCCTCATCCACCTCTACCCAATGGCACAGGGTGAGCACAGGACCTGAGACGGGTCTCCTACAGCTGTCCGTCCACACCCCCCATACCCTACGACCGACCAGGTCACCTTCTGAAACGGAAATTCAGAATATATTCCCCTCTCTCTTGACATCCTTAAATGGTTCTGTGTGTTCTAAAAAGATAAGGCCTGAACACTTTAGAAGGACATCTAAGATCCTTCAATACATATTCTTTTTTTTTCTTTTTTGCTTTTTGGGTCACACCCAGCAATGCTCAGGCGTTACTCCTGGCTCTGCACTCAGGAATTACTCCTGGCAGTGCTCAGGGGACCATATGGGATGCTGGGAATTGAACCCGGGTCGGTCGCATGCAAGGCAAATGCCCTACCTGCTGTGCTGTCGTTCTGACCCCGAAGCACACAGCACTTCTTTCCTCAATCCTAGCATTTAGTCATTTGCCAGACAGCACCTTCCCACAGCATGGCATGCCCCATCTTTTGGGTAAAAATAATCATGTAGTCCCTTTAAAATATAACCGTGTTCAGGGCTAGAGTGATAGTACAGTGGGTAGGGTGTTTGCCTTGCACGCGGCTGACCGGATTCGATTCCCAGCATCCCATATGGTCCCCTGAGCACCACCAGGAGTAATTCCTAAGTGCAAAGCCAGGAGTAACCCTTGTGCATTGCCAGGTATGATCCAAAAAGCAATATATATATATATATATATATATATATATATATAACCGCGTCCTATCATCAGCCTGTTCAAATTTTCCAGAGGTGTGGCACTATTTGTCATATCATCTTCGCACGGGGAATAAGGGTCTTGTCAAGCATAGCAAGGTCTGGGGGAGGAATGCAAGAAGAGGAAAGAGCACTGTCAGTGACTCTAGTTGTGAGTCATTTTTCCAGGTGTTTGCAGGCATTTTGGGTTGCGGCCAGGGGGTGTCAGAAAGGAGAGGGAGGGAAGAGAAAGCATTTGGAGGTCCATTCAATACTTCTGTTAAAATTTACCCCCTTGTCAGGCTCTAGAGCTGAGACAGAAAGTACTGAGGTGATGATCTTAGCATGAAGGAACTCGTTATCTGGTGGGGAAATTGACACAGAAAGTCACTGTGTAGGACTTCAGGATTAGTGGCAGAGCATGTGAGATATAACGTGCTCATGGAACCCAGCAGGAAGGAAGAAAGATGGGTACCCTGGAGTGATCGGTAGAGAGAAGGCCATCTTGGATCTCTGTCTGACGGGATAGGTAGGATTTCCAGGGGGAGAAAGAGAAGGGGAAGATCTTTCTGTGGAGGAAGGGGATTCGGCCTTGACATTTTTTATCAGGCACCTATTATATGCCAAGTGCTTTTCAGGTTGCTTGGGGGGGTGTATCAGTACATGAACTGACAAAATCTTACCCAGGTGGAGTTCACATTCCAGTAAGAAGAATTAGAATAACTCAGAAGAGTCTTTAGAATCTTCAACATGAAGGAGACATGAGAGAGGGGGTGGATTTTGGATTGTGATCGTTAGATTATTTGGTGGCTTTCACTCTGTGTGGGCTGGGGACCAGGGGAAATGTGCCTGACTTTGGCTTCAGCAGAGCCACTTTGGCTATATGTTGAGAAATGGCTCTAGGGAGCGGAGGGCGGAAACTCAAGGACCATGTTGGAGGCAGCTTGGGCCACCCAGGTGAGAGGTGATTCCGGCTCGGGCCAGTGTGGTGGCAGCAGGCTGTGAGAAGGGGTTAGACTTGAGATTGATTTCGAAGGTGTGCGCCACAGAAATTCCCACCACTCTCAGAACGAGAAGAGAAGGACGGGAGAGGCAAGAACAGGCCAAGGCTGGAAGCCTCAGTATGCTGTCAGACACCGAGGAAGGAGAGAAACAGATGTAGGGAGAAGCATTTGCGGTGTTTCTTCGGCATCCGCTGGTGATGTGAAGTCTTGGAACATCTCTGCAGAGACCTGGGCTGCAGAGACATCACTGAGAGACATCATGACTCTAGGCAGGTCCATCTGTGACCACATAGATCCCATTCAGAGTCCCGAATGTAGAAGAGCTTATGCCCACCATAGATGAGGTTGTGTGGGAAGGAGAGCCGAGGGTCAGGATAGAGCCTAAAAGTGAGCACTGGGTTAGTCAGAGAGAAGAGGGCAAGCCGGGAAAAGGACAGGATCAGGCACAGATAGAAATGGAGGAGGGGGCCAAAAGTCATGTCCTCTCTGGGGTTTCAGGAATCTTCATTGATGTCAGAAGCTATTGATGCGTAATGAGGACAGCCGGGGCTGGGGGCTGTAGCCCTGTGGAGGTCTTTGGCAGCCTGGGGAAGAGCCATCTCAGAGCGAGAGAGACAGCCCTGCTGGGAGTGGGTTTAGGAGGAAGGAGAAAGCAGGAAGGAGCGGTGTCAAACAGCGTCAGCCATCGTGGGAATACCTCCAAGCCACAGTGAGATCCCGCTTCATGCCCTGTAGGCTTGGCGGCCATGAAAATGAGACGCACTCGCACGAGGCGGGTGGCAAGGATCAATAACCCGACAATACCGCCAGGATGATTGTAAAGTGGCAGAGTTGCTTTGGAAGACAAGCTGACATTTCCTGAAAAAGTAAAACACAGAGTTACAGGCTGACCCGGTGTTTCACTCCCGGTATATGTTCAAGAGAAGCAAAAACAGACGCCCACACACATATCTGTGGACGGATGTTCATAGCAGAATTATTCATGATGGCTCAAAGAGTAGAAACACTCTGAATGTCCATCAGTGACGAGCAGATCAGCGAAATGTGGCAGAGCCGTGCAGTGGGATGTTAATTCGGCACTTAAAGGAGCAACCACAGATGCGTGCGACAACTCTGAAAACGTTTGTGGACTAAAAATTTAGCTGTGAAAGACCATCTATTGATTTCTGTTTCAGTTAAGACTTCCGTCTCTGTACATCAGATAGAGAGTCAACAAATGAATTAGTGCTTGCTTGGGGCCTAGTGGACAGGGCACAAAGATAGGTTGAAAAGGATGGCTCACTGGTCGGTGGTTTTATTTGGGAGAGATCAGAATGTTCTAGAGCCTTGTTGAGGGATCCCGGATGCTGTCAACCCTCAACCCCTCCACACGTCACTGATTCTTCCTAAGGTCTCCTCCCAGCTCTCAGGAGCATGGTGGTTTCATGAAGACTCCCCAGTGTTCCTGTCACTTCCTGTTTATGCAGACTAGCAAGATGTCACCAACATAGCGAAGTAATGCGACATGCTATGGAGCGCCCAAAGTGCCTGGGTCCCTCTGGACAGTATTACCAGAGAGGAAGGGGGACCTTGGGACAGAGGCAGCTCTGTGTCCTTCCATCTGTAGTACATGAGTGTAAATTGCTTCTGAACTTCTCTTTTTAAGAGTACAGACGGAAAGAAGCACGTTGCCAGGGAGCGGTGGTCTGAATCTCACGGGCCTCACTTGGGTATTTAGTAGCCAGGGACTCCGTCTGCTGGACCCCTAGCAGGGAACGTAGCTGCCATCGGCCCACTGCTTGATCAGATTTGCTGCACCATCTTCGCCTGACACCATCCATCTACGTCCCGTTGGGGCCAGAATAGCACATTCGGTGCAGGTGGGGGAGGGAGTGCGGGGGTGAGGGGGGTACACAGAGAGAGCCCTTGGTGGGCACCAGGCAGGGTGTGATCCCTGGCACAGTCCCTCTTGCTGAGTGTCGCCCAGCAGCCTCTGCTCTCTGGGAGCCCCGGTGCCATGACCAATTGCGCCCTTGCTGGTTCTTCACAGCCAAGTGTGTGTGCGTGAGACGGCAGCCAGGGTGTCATCCCCGGGAGCATCTCAGCTGAGTGTGTGAGCACCTTAGCCTCCTGCCTTACTTTGAAAGCTACAACCACGGTGAAAAGGGAAGAGGAAGTTAAACTCCAGACTGTGCTTTTGAAGCAGTCAGCACCCCTCTACCTGTAGGCCCCTGGGGAGAGTCGTCTGCATTGTTTGCTCCTCCCTTTCGGACAGAGGATGTGTCTGCGTGGGCTTCCTGCCTTAGGGGACTCAGTGCACTGGCCAGGGACCGGCTTGGGGGTCAGGCCAGCGTTGAGCTTGTCTTTCCAGAGGTACATTAGAACCAAAGGACACACCCAGAGAGACCCAGTAGGGGTCGTCTGCAGCCAGGCCTTCCGCTCAGCGTGGCTGGGGGGTCTCGGACTCTGCCTGTTTCCCAGGCTCTTTTCTCCCTGGAGTATCTGATGACTGGAGAGGGTCAGGGGACGTGCGGGCATGCCCAGGAGGGTCCCGAGGATGGCCACCTATGGCTTTAAGTTTGGGATCGTGAAAGACAGTGGAAGCAGCACGGTTGTTGGTTCCTAGAGGGAGTTTGGAAGCTGGTCAGAACTCGGGCAGTAAGGAATGCAGGAGCCCTCATTTCCACGTCCTCCCTGCTTCCTTCTCACTGCTGGGACTCCACGGGGATGGCTGGAGCCCCAGCGTCTATCTATATTGGAGGCGTACCTGAGGGATGGCAGACACCAAGATAAGACTTGGGCCCCTGTTGGCCAAGTTTTGGACGATGAATCCCTGAATTCTATGGAGCTGAGAGGAAAAATAAACCTGGCCAACTCGCAGTGCTCTGAAGAGAATTGGGGTTGGAGCTTGACTCCTACCGGTTGATTGAGGGGAGAGCGAGATGCCCTGTGAATTCCATCACAGCTTCACGTAGAGGCACGTCAGAAGCCAAGCAGGAGAAAACATGGCTCTGTTTCCGTCTGCCGCACCCCAGGGCCCTATGCCTGGCCTCTGGGCGGACAGGAGTCTGGGGTCGCCGGCTGCCTGTGGCTTCCTCCCCGCCAGACCAGCTCTCCTGTATCAGCTGCAGGCAGTGTCTCTGGGTCAGATGACAGTCTGGGGTCAGTGTCCCACGGACACTCAACGGGTAACCTGCCTTGCCTTTCGACACTGTTTTCCGGCGGCTTCATCGAACTGCCGAGAACTTGGTTTTCTCTGCACCCGTGTAAATAAACATACTGGAAACAGGGGACTGACGCTAAAAACCAAAACCACCTCCCGGCCCAGAATTCATAATTGCAGGCCAGGGGGTTCCATTGACCCACCAGCCGGCAAGGAAACAGTTTGTGCAATAAGGCCCTTCCAGAAGGGGGCGCTTCGAGAGTGAGCAGCGTGGAGAGATTTCCTGGGGGTGCAGCAAGGCCTCCTGTACCAACCCACGGAATCAACCTGCGCGAGCCAGACTTTGGGGTGGAGGCTGGGTGCATCCTCTTTCCTTTGTTTTGGTTCTGGACGCACCCGGGTTGCCCCTGGCCCACGCTGTGTTGGGGATCAACCCTGGTGCTCCCGCATGCAAAGCCTGTCAGCCCCCGCCTGGGCACTTCCTATGTCTTTGTACACGTCGAGGATTTCTTTTGCCTTTTGATGTTTCCGGTTTTATTTTCTTTTGCCTCTGAATGTTCTGCGATACAGTTTCTGTTCACCCGCACACTGGGTGTACAAATAAACATTCTGATGCCTAATGATTACCCAATAATATTCAGAACGTGTAATTTGATAACACCGATAGAAACCATACTAGGACAATATCATATCGTGGCAATATCGGAAGAGGGACAATATTGAGAGCCTAATTCTGCTGCATTGAAGGATCAGACGCCCTCCCCAGGGGCCTGTCCTCTCCCTCCTCCCCTCCCCTTTGCCCTCGGCCCTGCAGCCGAAGGATCCCTCTTCTCAGACTACTGTCGATTTTCAACTTCCAGAACTTCAGGTCTCCTGTCATGAAACTGGACAAAGGAATTGAGGGAAAGGGAAAGGGAAGCATTGTTTGAACCACAACATTATTTTTTTCTTATTTATTTATTTGTATGCTTAGACAGCATTGCAGAGGAAATCTGAATTTTTAACATATTTCCAGCTGGTGCATGCACACCTCCCATTTGAGAGAGAGAGAGAGAGAGAGAGAGAGAGAGAGAGAGAGAGAGAGAGAGAGAGAGAGAGAGAGAGGATGGGGCAATGTCAGAAAGGGCTCGGGGAGGCATTTTATTTTATTCAGAAGCTAAACATCAGTGTGTGGTTTTCATATGCAGATAACCCTTATTCTTGTCTGTGTTTAGACGCTTGGTGGGAAGAGCCTTTCCCCCCAGCATTTGGGACTTCTTGCTCTTTACACAGAAAGCCCTGGAGTTTCTTTTTCTCCCGGGGAGCCACCGTTTCTCCAAGAGGCACAAAGCTGGGAACCTAATGGCAGAAGAAAAAAAAAATTCACCTCCACGTTCTGTTTGTTCAAGTGACCGCGGGTTGCAACCTGCAAGTTTGTGGATGGTTGGGGCCTGGTGTCTGGGTGAGCGTGTTTGCTGGACTTTGGCTGAAGCTAAATTCCTGACTTCTGAAAGAGCAGTGGGTGTGGACTTCCAGCAGGAAGAGCCAGTGGGAAGGAAGTAATATTCATTAAGAGTGTCTCATGCACGCCGCGCGGGCTAAGCATGCTCAGTGTAAATTCTCCTGTAGCCTGTCAAGCTATGTTTGAACTCGTTCCAGCATCCTGGATCTACTTTTCCCCTCATTTCACCAGGAGGAGTACTCTATTAGACTCTTTCTCTTTTCTCTGTTTCTCTCTCTCTCTCTCTCTTGCTCTCTCTCTCTCTCTCTCTCTCTCTCTCTCTCTCTCTCTCTCTCTCTCTCTCCTTTCTCTTTTTTTTCCTGCACGAAGATTGAAAACAGTCTTCTTTTTGATGAAGTCAGTAATACAGTGTCCTCCAGGGTTCCCATGAACATTTCAGTGGAGAAGAGAAGAAACTTTGCTACCTGGAAACGGAAGATTCGTAGGTCAGTGCATGCCAATAAAGTCCAAAAGGGCTTCCGGAGTCAGGAGTTAACTTTTCTCAACTGTTCAGGTAATCGACAGCAAATTTAATTGCCTTTTTATCTGAGTGGGTATGCACCAAGTTGGTTTTCTTCTCTCCCCCTTCCCTCACCCCCCCCCCACCCCAACAAAAAACTGTGCTTCTCATTATGCTCGAGTGATTTTTCCAAGCACAGGGAAAAATATGTCTTATGGTTAATTTGCATTTGAAAGAACTGCTTTCTGTGTTACAGAGGGTCTCTCTTTACCACAAATTATGTGTTTTTCAAGCAAATATTGTGGTGGGCTGATGGGGCCACATGGTCTAAATGGGGCAGTGTTTTGTGTTATACTAATTCTTGGTGTGGGTTGGTCTGGTGAAAGTCAACTGCTTTTGTTGCTGCCAAAGATGAAAGAAAGACGGGTTGTTTTTTTGTTGCTATTGTTTTTGGAACTTCTGGTGGGCTTTGGGGATGCATTGTGAGCCCTTTCTGGGGGTGGGTAGGAGGGAGGCATCTCTTTCTCTGTTTAACTTGCTTATTTTTCACAAGGTTCAACTCCAGGAAGAAGTGCAGACTTTAGAATCTGTGTAGTAGTGGAATTTCTTTTTTAAATGTAATTTTGGAGGGAAACAGGATATAGAAAGACAGAATGAAGGTCTGTTAAGAAGCAGAGCTAGACCTAGGTGAACTTAAGCAATGGATGCAAAAAAAAAAAATAAAGTCCTGGGTGCTCTTTATTCATTTTTTTTCAGCCCTGGTTGAAATTTTACTTACATACAGATACATGTTTCAAAAGGGCGATCAGACTTTAAAATGCTGTCTTCCGCTGTCAGCTGGTAACAGAGAAAAACGCAGATTGGAGCGATGATGGAATCCCAGGGAAAAAAGCCAGCGTCAAAGGCGGCCCCTTTAAAAGGGCTGAGGACTGAAGCCAGGACAAACCACATGGCCTGGTGGGGGACAGCCCATCCGGGGCTCAGGCGGTTTAACTGTATTCAAGAATTTTAAGAGTAAAAGGGGATTTATTCCTTTTCGAAAAAGAACAGCCAGGCGAGGATGATTGATCAGGCGGGGATTAGATATTTGCCGAGCTACAAAGCCTCTGTGCCACGGATGCTCGGGTCGGACCCGAGGCTATTCAGGGCCCGTGAATGAAAAGCTCCCAGGGCTGTGGCTGAGCAGGGAGGCGAGAGTGCTGGCTCTGTCCGGCAGCGGGAAGATGCCGTGGCTGAGGGCTGACCTTGCTCTTTTAACTTCTGCCCCTCTGCTCACCCTGGGAGGCAGTGAGCAAGCAGGGTGGGCAGCCCTTAGAGGCCGGCGCTGGGCCGGGCGGGTCCTGCTCCCCACGCTGGGCTCAGGCAGACGTGGCTGGGCCAAGTGGCGACCTCTGGACCTGCTGTCTTAGCCTGGCCCTTGGGTTTAGTAGCCGTCGCTGTGTTGCCCCTGCCTTCCGCACCTGCCACCCCTGGACGTTGGTTTCTCTGCCAGAGATGGTTCCCGGAGGATCGCCAAAGCCACTCTGTCTTCTCGTGTGTGGTCTTGTTTTCTTGCCTAACTGGTGGCGTAGATCCGGATGGGTTCAATGAAAGGGCCAGAACCTTTGTGGGATGCGAGTGGAGAGTTCTCAGTGAAAGTGTGTATGCAAGCATGTGCGTGCTTGTTGTGTGCATGCATGTTTGTGTCTGTGTGCATGCAGGTCTACTTGTGTATGCATATATATACCTTGCACATGCATGTATGAGTGCATGCTGGTGTTATGTATACTCATATGTATGTAGGTGTGCCTGTGTGCTTTTGTATATGTGTGCATGTGTGCATGCACATGTGCCTGTATGTGTGTTTGTGTAATGTCTACCGGTGTGCCTGTATGTGCACTCATGTGCATGTGCCTCTATGTATGCATATGAATATATGTGCATATACGCACCTGTGTATGTGCATGCATGTGCATGAGCCCCATGCATGTGTGTTTATGTGTGTATATATGTGCATATATGCACCCGTGTACATGCATGCATGCTTGCCAGTATACATGTATATGTACATGTATGTGTGCATGCATGTACATACACTATATGTGCCCCGTGCAACACATGCATGTGTGACCGTGTATATGAATATATGCACACATATGTGTTCATGTGTATGTTCATGTGTGCTTGTGTGTGCATGCATGTGTGTGACCCCTGCCCCCAGAGACACAGGGAATATTGAGGCAGGAGGCTGTGCTCAACCAAAGCCATTTGTGTGGACTCAGGGAGCCTTTCCCTGCCCCACCTGTCTGCAGGGGAGAGAGGAGGTGCTCACATTCGTGTTCTCCAGTGCTCCCTGTCTTGTTCCTGTGCTTGCCCCAGCCCTGCTCCCTCTTCTTGACTGTGTCTTGAAGAAACGCACCCAAAATCTCTGCCGAACAAAGGAAAGTCAGGGGGCATGTGGCAAAGCAGTGAAGGAACACAGGCTGGCGGGCGCCTTGGGGTCCACATCTGGATAAAATTGAGATTGAGACGAGGGAAAGTGAGTGGGAGGGGGAAGTCTGACGTCACGTGTTTAAGCATGTGTGGGCTCGGCCTGCTCGCGGTTTTCTCGTCTGCAGAGCTCGGAGTGTTTTTATGTCTTGCCCACAGGCGTGGGGAAGGAAGTCTGACGCCCTCACTTTGTAGCCGAGTCAGTTTGTAGCTGTAAAGCAGAGGCAAGTTGGAGGTCATGCACGGACTCCCCCATCTCTCTGAAAGTCCAGGGCACCTCTGAATGCAAGCAAGAGACTGGGGCCAGCCTCTGTGTCCCAGGCCTTTGGCCGTTTACTCGGAGCGTTAGACAGTGGCAGCTGTTCCGTGCTAGTTTCTTAGCCTGAATTCATTGTTGCAACGGTGTCTTCAACTGGGGGTGCTCTTGGGACTTTTCAGGGGGCGCCCACATCTTTCGTTTCATCACTGACCATTAATGTCTATTGGCTCAGGGTTGACATTCTCCTTTCACAAAGAACAAAATGGAAACACTGGGTGACTCGCTGCCTAAGACCAGATGGGCGGGCCATCAGGCTGCGCCAGTGACGATGTGAAAACTGTCAAACGCCTTGCAGCTAGGTGGTGGGGCTCTCAGATGCCCAAGGCAGAGTGTCCCTGGCTCGGGAAGGTAGAAAGTCTGGCAGCCCCTGGGGGGTTGGCAGTATTGTTAGTACCACTGGGAAGGAACCTTCAACCGGAGGAGGTCTGGATGCTACCCAGAGCCCCCTGCTGGACCAAGAGCTGGACTGGACCCCAACCCGAGGGGCCAGCTCTGCACAGAGCCCAGGCCTGGGCCAGAGCATACGCACTTCAATGCAGCTTTTTCCTTGCACAGAGAACAGAAACTCTGGCAGGGATTGAGTGAGGATTACAGGAGACAACGCAAGCAAAACACCTGGCCCAGAGGAGAGTGAACTCTCTCTTGACTGGTGCCTGTTCTGGTTTGTGCTCTTTGTTAAGCGAGGTAAGTGCTGGGCTCACCCCCACATCTGTAGGGCGGTGGTGTTGGTGAGTTACTGTCACCAGATGAATGGCACCTCAGAGCTGCCCACGGGTGTGCAGACACAGTGCCAGCCCAGGGCACAGCGGTGTCTCTGGGACTCAGGGCAGGCCTGGCCTTCGTTAGTGGGGAACTGGACTTTATGCCTTTGGTGGCTCTTGGGGCTGCAGCGCAGACTCCTGGATGCAGGGGAATCTCTGAATGGGGGACTGGCCAATCAGATGCTGTTCCAGACTCATCCGCCGCTGGGTATTGGAAAGCCCTGGTGAAACCGTGGTCTATAGAACTATAGACTTTTTTTTTTTTCCCGAGTCACACCTCAGAGAGGACAGTTGCTTTAATGGTCTGGAGCGATAGCACAGCGGTTGGGCATTTGCCTTGCACACAGGCGACCCAGGTTTGATTCTTCTGCCCCTCTCACAGAGCCCAGCAAGCTACCTAGAGTATCCCGCCTGCACGGCAGAGCCTGGCAAGCTACCCGTGGCGTATTCGATATGCCAAAAACAGTAACAACAAGTCTCACAATGGAGATGTTACTGGTGCCCGCTTGAGCAAATTGATGAGCAACGGGATGACAGTGACAGTGATACAGTGATACACACTGACTCTGTTCAATAGCGGTTGAAGAAGTATGTGGGCCCCAAAAGTTCTGGGCTTACATGCAGCATTGTGTTAAAAATATCTCCTTCCAGAGAGAATGCACAGGTGTTCCCTCTCACCAAATCAGGGCTTTTAAGCACGCATGTCCCACCTGGAGCCCTGCGCCTGTGCCCATGGGCCTTTGCTTTCTGTCTTTTAGTCTGGTTCACCTCACGATTAGTGTGGAAATGAGGAGCAGAATTGCAGGCATGGGAGAATGTAGACGGCTTTCTGGGTCTACTCACACCACTTTGATTTAGCACTCTCATCCTCCCTCAGATACCTTGGCTCCTTTGTCCAAGCTGGGAATGGAAGGTTGCAGCCAGCAAGGGCTGAGGAGAGGATAGGAGAATGTGCGTTTATTGAGCATCTATTTTGTGCTTGGTCTTTAGTCTGATGCTGTCCCAACATCAGCTTCTTTCAGATTCATGGTGTCTGAGGATGGGGGGGGGGTGGTAGGAAGTTCGAAGAGGAGGAAGAGTATCCTGAGAGATCTGTGGGTAGTCAAGTAGGCAACCAGGATCATGTGATCGGCCAGCATCCCTTGGGTGTCAGGTGTGGTCAGAAGGTCTTGGAGGGAATGTGAGGTGGGGGAAGTCGGCTGTGGTCCAGCCCCACAGCGGCCGTCTGTCCATCCCTTTGAGCGGCAACACTTGTGTCTCATCTGATTCCTGATCCCTCCTCGTGTGCTGTTGAGCACGTCCATTCCAGGAAGAATGAGGACTGAGCCGGTGCCCACGGCCTGCCTGGAGGAAGCACCAACCTGAGGAACGGGTCCTGGAGACTCTTTCCACAAAGCCCCCCACCACAGATGCGCGGTTTCAGGTGTGAAGACCTAGGTCATTATCAGGCGGCCCGTTTACTTCTCACTAACCTCAGAGACTTGGTTCCAGGGCCACCCCCAGCCCCAGTATCAGAACGTGGATGCTCAGTCCTTCTGGAAAGCGCCGGTACTGCACAGAGCCTGCCCACATGCCCCAGGACCTTGGGCTCCACCCTAGGGCCCCTTCCTCGGGCCGGGCCATGCTGTGTTGCTTAGGGAATAGTGGCAAGGGGCAAAGTCTGGCCCTGTTAGTCGGACACACCTCGTCCAACAATAGATTCGGGTTTCCTGTCCTTGGGTGTTTTTATTGTGGAGGCAGAGGAATGACACAATCCTATTGTTTAACAACAAACAGAGAAAAGCAACCAGAATTTGAAGAGAGGGGACTGAGCTGTGGATCCTGACTCTGGGCTTTTCAGCTGAGCCACTTTGAAGAAATGATTCCACTTCATCGGTCTCAGTTTCCACATCCGAAAATGGGATGGTCAGCGGAGCTCTCTCCCCTGGTGGAAGGGTCAGAAGGGAGAGGGGATTTGAGAATGCATGCCTGTCCCCCCACCCTGCCCTACCCCACCCTGGGCTGCCACCATGCTTTCATCCTTTTTGCTCTGAAACTGTTTATCTCCTTTGATTGCCGAGATGGGATGGAGGATAACTAACTCAGCCGGGAAGGCTTTGGAGCAACTTACTTTTTAATCGTCTGAGTTAGCTCCATGGTCTCTACAACATGGAAGGCGTGGCGAGGATAGAGAAGCAAGGCAGAAATTGCCATCCGAGCAGAATGGGTGGCCGCAGAAGCCCCCATAGGCCGTGAGAAACAAGAAACCTGGGTGCAAGCTGTAGACACACCCCTACTTTCCCCAGCCCTCCTGCCCCCCCAGGACCAGGGAGAACTACCACCCCTGCAAGGCTGGCTGTTGAGCAAAGCAAAGAGCGAGTGTTGGCGGAGGTGGAGGTGGAGGACCGGGGAGCCCAGAGGAGGGTGAGCGAGAAAGCAGCCGGGTGCGGCTGTGGTGGGAAGGAGCGGGCGCTGAGTCGTACATGGGCCAGGGGGGTTTGCGAGAGGCTGCACAGCCCAGCTGAAGCAACCGCACTGGGCAGGGCAGCTAGAGGCCGGGCCCTGCCCGCAGCCACTCACAGGCAAGTGGAGGAGAAGGCCCTCGTCCACTCGGCCTGAAAACAGAAGGGAGTTCTGAGCCCCGGAGCGTGGGGACATACCCAGAGGACACCGTGCCGAGTGGCACAGACTCAGGAGCCCATTCCCAATGAGGCCCCTTCCACGAGACTCCCATGGCTGAAAGCAGAGGCTGGGGGCCAGGGACGGAGAGCACGGGAGCAGGTGGCCACGCCAGAAAGAGTTCTGGGAAGGAATCCTCGAGGTGGGGGTCAGTGCCGGCTACACTGCCCAGGGCCCTTGGTGCTGCCAGGCCTGGCGCTGGGACTCAGAAGGGAGGGAGCGGCCATGAAGGTGTCTGTGGGCCTCAGCCGGGCACCTCCCGGGGAGGTGACTGCAGGTGCAGGGGGTGACTGAGCGCCCCTGGAGGGGGAAAAGGGCAATCCATGCCATCAGCAGACGTGGCACAGGGATGAGAAGGGACGAACAGGGATACGGACGCTTGGCATAGAACAGTGGGCGCGGCAGTTCTCAGAGGACCTTTCGTTTCGGGTTCCGTTCTGTGCTCTGTGCCCCCAGCCAGCAGGCCAGCCCCCTCGGCTGAGATTGTTCACTTGAGCGGCGCATGTCCAAGCTCATGGCGACCGCGCAGGTACCAAGAGCCCTCCTGAGCCATCCTTTTTTTTTTTTTTTTTTCTGAAGCCAGACTTTAAATTGCTGTTGGATTAACTGTTCATCGGGGACGCCTTTGTGGCAGGCCAGTGGCGGGAGCCCGCAGACTGGGTTGAATTAAAGAGCCCAGCCACGCGAGGCCGAGGGGGAGGGGGAGCGCAGGGCTGTGGGGGGGGGAGGTGCATCTCTCTTGGACTGGGTGTTTCTGGGCGTCACTCTCCGAGTCCTGTGCCACGTGGCCCCCCCACCCCCCCACCCCCCTGCCGCCCCTGAGTCCGTCCACATGCTCACTGTGAGCTGTGAGCTGGGGCTGGTCCTGCTGTGGCTTCAGCCGTGATTCATCGGGGAGCCTTCCGCTGTCCATGGCCAGAGTGGGGACATTCTCCTGTCACGGATGTTGGTCCGCCACACTGTGCTCAGGGAAGCCCCCCCCCCCACCACCAACCCCGACCCCGGGACCTCTGGAGCAGGAGGGGGCGGGGGGCCGGCAACGCGAGCATCCGCAGTCAGTCTGAACCTGATTTTCAATCTTCACAAATACCCCGAGCCCCGTGTGATGTTGCCGGGGTGGGGGGCAGCCCGGAGGTCCTGCGGGGCTCCCTGGGCTTCAGGTATGGGGAGATCCGTGAGCCCCGGCCCCCCTCCGCCCCCCACCAGCCCGCACGCCGGCACGCGGCGCCTCCCTGCCAGCTGTGCTCAGGCTCCTTTGTTCCGTCTCTCATGGCCGTCCCTGCATCAGCCCTTGTGCTCCAGCTGTGGGCGAATCCCGTCTTCCCTATTGATCCCCCCTCCCACCCAGAGTTTACTGCTCCGCAAGGTGTGACCTGTACCTCCAGCTAATTTATTTCTGTCATGGCTGTAGGGTTTGGGAAGGAGGCGGGGAGTGAGGGGGAGGCGTGGGGCCCGGGGCCTGGGGGGTGGGGTGGGGTGGGGTGGGGAGAGAACCATGTGTCCGAGATGTGGGAAATAAATTCAGCCGGGGAGCCCCTGACAGGCACGCCCGCAGCTCCTGTTCTGTGCGCGCAGCGAGGCGACTTTGTTTGAAAATCTGCTCAGTAAGATGGAAGCTGTGGCCACGCCGGCTCGCAGGAGGCCAGGAATTAGGACCAGGCCCCAGGGGGCTGGGAGGCCGGCAAAGAATGCGTTTGAAACTCGCGTCTGGACCGGACAGGAGTCAGGCACCATATTGAACAGTATGTGGTAGGTTTTTTTTTTTTTTCCCCTCCTTTCTCCTTTTATTTCTTTCCTTTTTAATGAAATGATGGAAAACTCTCCCAGGAGCAGGGAGGCGGCTAGCGGAGTCACGTTCTCTTCCTCGCTCCCCCCCCGCCCCCTCCCCCCGGGAAATCTCCAACTCCAGGCCGCTCTCGGGCCAGTCCTGGAGCTGTGTGTGTGGTGAGTGAACTGTGTCGTGTCACTCTTCTTCCTGCCTGCCGTGGCTCCGGTGGCCCACGTTACCCCTGGTGATACTCAAATAATATGCAAAGGTCCCTTTCATGGTTCCCCCCTCCCTCCCCACTAAAAGCAACGTAGAACATATCCTGGTGTAAACCTGAGCGGGGAAGGATGTCAATTATTTGCAGTGTTTGCCTGGATAATGGCTCACGATTATTAAGTGAGCCAGAGAAGTCATATTTGAAGAACACTTAAACGTTTGAAGGGATTTTAAGGGATGTGTTCTTTTATTTCTTTTCCATTATGATGCCCGGAAGTAGCTATTTTCAGAGCTCAGGGGAAGAAAGTCCGGTGCAGTCGCCAGCTCGGTGCCCAGCTGAGGTCACGTGGCTTATAAGCAGCAAAGACGGGTCTCGGGTCTTGTGATTCAGACACAATGCATCACGCAGATGCCTGGCCGTGCCTACCAAGGCGATTCCACTGGAGCACCTGCCTTGGGTAACAGAAGTTGGAGGGCTAGAGGCACGAGAGGCAAAACACGTTCAGCCACCGAAGGCTCGGGGGATGAACTCAGGCTTGGACACTACCTGTAGGCTGTCATGCTTGGACCCTGATTTATGCTTCAGGCTCATCTGACTTTTATGACAAAGCCTCGAGGGGGAGGCTAAGAATTCACTAGTGATCTTCCCCCCAATTTCCACCTCCCACTCAAATTCAGCTTCCAGGTCCGCTCAACTTTGATCCGTATTTTCTGTCCTTCTTGCAGAGAATAAGTAGCACATTTTGGTTCCCTCACACATTTCTGTCAGTTGCCACTCACCCATGCCATTCAGCTCTTCATGGGTCTGAGTTTGTGACCGGAACGCGCAGGCCCTTCCGGAATCTCTCCCTGTGCCCAGTCTGATGCATGAGGGGCTCCTGTGATTCAGAACAAGATCGTCAAGGGCCTTTGTTTTGCTTTTGTTTGTATTCGGCTTTTGGGGCCACACCCAGTGATGCTCAGTGGTTACTCCTGGCTCAGCACTCAGGAATCACTCCCGGCGGTGCTTGAGGGACCATATGGGATGCTGGGGATTGAACCCAGGTATTCTGTGTGCCAGGCAAACGCCCTCCCCTCTGTACTATTGCTCTGGCCCCAGCCAAAGAGCCTTTGATGTGGGGGCCTCGTCTACCTGTAACCACCTGACCCCGGGGTTGAGCAGCCCCCCCGACTCTGAGCCTCCTCTTACCTGCTGGAGAGACAGTCTTAATCTCTCCTCAGATCTCAGCCACTCTGGAGAGAGAGGGCCAGACTCGAAGCCAGGTCAATTTTAGATGGATGTGGCTTTACTGTATCCTGGAGACTTTTCTTTCCTAACTTAGTGCTCAAAGATGGCTAATCTTAGAAATAAAAATGCCCAGCGTCGGGCGGGGAATAACATGCAGCCGTACAGATCTCCGAAACAACTGAGGTTGTTTTGGTTTGAAAAGATGGGGACTGAAAACCCACTTGTGCTCTGGCTTTATGGGCGGCACCATCTCCAAGGTAACCGTGATCTCAGGGTTTAGGATGCTGAGACGGGATGAGCGAGTTCTAGAAGAAGAAATGCTCCAGCGGAAGCCGTATGAGCACCCACATCGACAGTGCGTGCATGGTGCTGCATCTTGCCAGCTCTCTGTCTAAACGGCCTTTATGTCTTCGCTTCTTTTGTTTTGCAAGTGATTTTAGGGCGTGGGTGTCTTCCTTCGGGTTGGTCTGGGGTGGCAGAGAGCTGCAGAATGAACCCAGAATGCCCATATTTAAAATGTCTGAACACGAGTCCTGCTTCCTTTGGTTCGCTGGGTGACTGCAGTGTCTTTTGTCTTGAATGTGCACATGGCCAGCTGGGCTGATGCACAGTGTTGCCTGGAGGAGCTCAGGAGACAGGGCTGTTCCACTGTCACGCGGGTGCTGAGGTTCTGTGCAGGAAAGACTTGATCCTTGACTGTTCTCAGTTCTTAAAATATGCACACAGCCTCAATGACCCGTGCCACCAAAATGGCATGACACTCCAGAATAGAATGTTCCTCCTGGTTCACAGTAGAACTCACTTGGGCCTGTGATTTGGGGGCGAGCAGAGCACTCCCCCCACCCTGAATCGCAAACCCAGTCCTGTCTCCCCTGTCCTGCCTCATCCCTGCACTTCCCGAGGGTCCTGCCCGGTTGAGAGTTTGCTGGACTCATTTCTGGCACATTTTGCTTGGGATGTTTACCTGAGGCTCTCTTTAGTCCAAGCCTTCTCATGAGTGGGATCAACCTCACGACTTCTGGAATCTCCAGTTATTGCAGCAAAAAAGAGTGGGAAATATAAGCTGGGAAAATGTGCCCAGAGCCCCGTTATTGGGAGGGGCTGCTGAGTTTCAGAGCGTGGTGGGGTCCAGTTCTGTGCCTGCCCTTTCCCATCCATGCCTCTGGGTACCTGCCAAGCTGCTTGTGTGTATTTCCTCCCCCCAAAAAGTGATGTGACGGCCGGTGGACCTCGAGAGTAATACCACCTGCAATGGTACGATTCCAGCGGCTGACTGTGGTGTTGGACTGGAAGTTACTGGCTTCTAAGCAGGGACCTTTGGAAAGTTTTTCTTTTTGACCTCTTCCCTTGGACTGGAGCTATAGCACAGCGGGTAGGGCGTTTGCCTTGCACGCAGCTGACCCAGTTTTGATGCCTCTGCCCCTCTCGGAGAGCCCGGCAAGCTACCTAGAGTATCCCGCCCGCACGGCAGAGCCTGGCAAGCTACCCATGGCGTATTCGATATGCCAAAAACAGTAACAACAAGTCTCACAATGGAGACATTACTGGTGCCCGCTCGAGCAAATCGATGAGCAACAGGATGACAGTGATACAGTGATAGAGTGACCTCTTCCCTTGCCCTCTTTGGGTGTTGTAGTGACCACAGAGGTGACACCACACTTTGTCACATTGTCAGGGATCCCACACAGCAGGAGACAGCGCTGGGGACTGAACCTGGGGCCTCATACCTACAAGGCAGGAGCCCAAGTGCTGGCTGTTCCCGGACCCCGAGTGAGGCCTCTTAGGCGAGTGTCCTCGGACAGGAGGGTGTTCAGTGAGTACTGAAGATGACGAATGACCACGAATACTCTATGTATGGAGAGGGAGTGGACTAGATTAGCGCACGCACACACAACGAATCGGAGCAGTATGAGCCAGCACAGGTAGAGGTGGCAGTCACACACCACTGAACTCTGGAATACGGCTTCAGAAATGCCACACTCGCTGCTCCTTTGGTGTTTGCATGAGTGTCCACGGAATTTAAGTTCTCAAGCCCAGGTGGGCTGCAGAACTGGGTGACGTGGTGGAGCCTGTTAGGACCACACCCTCGTATAGGAGACCCGTTGTTGACCAAAATGGGAAGTTACACCTCAAGCTCCATACATGCTCCCAGGAGCTAAAATTTAAACACACAATGTCCCGTGAAAGAAACCCAGCACAGAAGGTTCCCCGTGCTTCGACTCATTCACATGAAATATCCAGAACATGTTACTCTGTAGATGTGGAGAGAAGATGGGTGGGGACAGAGACAGGGGGACAGGGAGAAGCTGTGTCAGGGGCCTGGGGCTGCCTTTGGGGGTGATGAAATTGTCTCAGAACCCAATAGAAGTGATGGTTGCCAAGTGCTGGAGATGCGTTCACCATCACAGCATTGCTTGCGCTGAAGTGGCATGCTTTATGTCACGACATTTCACCTCAGTGAACAATATGACTATGGACACGAAGACGGATAGGAGAATGGGAAGCCTTCCCAGCGTGGACGGCTTTGGCCATACATTTGCGAAGACTGTTTCCTAGTCTGACACTATTTCCTGTCCTCTGTAGACAACTCAGTACCTTGTCATTCTGTACCTCCAAGAGTAATGGGGATTTGCTCTTTTCTTCCTTCTTTCCCCCTCCCCCTCCCCTCTCTTCCCTCCCTCCTCTCTTTTCCCCACCCTCCCCTCATCTGCTCTCCCTCCTCACCCTGTGCCCTGTGCTGGGAATCAGACCCAGGGCTTCAACACCTTCTCTGAGTCATTCATCCTCTCATTCATTCACAGGGCATCAAGGAGAATGGGCATGAACGGCAGGGGAGATACCCAAGGACTGGAGCATAGCTTGGCATGGCGGGAGGCCCATGGTCCCTGAACACTGTGGGGCATGGCCCTCTAGCAGAATAAATGAAAGAAAACAATATGACCCAACACGGAGGCCACCAAGTGCCCTCCTGTGCGACTCCAATCCTCTAGTCGTAGGGAGACAGTAAATAGATTATTTCCTGGGACTCTTTCAGTCTTAAAGTTCTAGATTGAAGGAGTGAGAATTGCATTATTAGGTTTCTTTTAAATATGTGGCCAGCTAATCTCCTCGGTCCTTTTATTTGGAATCCATTTATCAAACCTGCTAGACAGACAGAAAAAATAAATTGCTCTTTGAATTAGCCTCCTCTTTTTCATTAGACCTCAGTAATGAGGGGAAAATTCATCTTCATGCCTGTGGTAAAACTTCTTTGACCCAAAGAAACCTTTTCTTCATGTATTTCTTTCTTTTTTTCTTTCTTTTTTTTTAGATTTTTATTTTAAAGATAAAGATGCCCAAAGCATGAAACTAATATACTTTTTAAGGGTTGAAAAGCACCCTGCGATTCGTATCTTTAATTATAATATGTAATAGAAAATGGAAGCAGCAATAACTTAATAGCCCATCAGAGCACTATCTTCAAGGGTCATTTAGCATTTCCATGATAAATCGCTATTTTTAGAAGCTTATGTAACCAGACAAAGAATGTGTTCTTGGCCGTGGCCATGAAGACAAGTCATTATCGTGGGAGGGACAAAGGCTTGTGAGAGGCCGGGGCACCATCTGACAGCCTGTCCTTTCTCTGGCCGGCACCCCTGCAGCCGGGGAGGGGGGGCTGGGGACCAGCGCAGGGCACTGCTGGGCCATTTTCATTTTTGAAGCGATCTTTCGCCATTAGCTAATAGAGGCTCATCAGTAAGATCTCCTCCTCGACCTGGAAGTTGGAGGAAAAAAGAAAGATCGGTCGCTCTCAGTTGTGTGAGTATGACTCCCTTTGCCCTTTCCCTCTGGTGCCGGTAATGGGGGAGAGAGTGGGCCGGGCCTTTGAAAGGCCTCAAGGCTGCTGTGCCATCTGCAGACAGTACCCGGAGCTCCCCAGGGCCGTCACTGGCCACCTAGAGCCAGCAAAGGGCTCATGGGCCCTCATGGCCAAGCTCTTGAGTCTGGACTGTCTCGGGCTTCTTGAGGACCATAAACTGGAAAGATGCTCTGTGCATGTGTGCGTGCGTGTGTGCTTTCGTGTGTATGTGTGCATGTGTGTGTGTGTGTGTGTGTGTGTGTGTGTGTGTGTGTGTGTTCAGCTGGAGCTGAGTGCAGCAGAGTGAATTGGGAGGAAACGGAACAGCAGACACGTGGGCCGGGCTCTCTGGTCGCCTGCTAATCTCTAATCTGGATTGAGACCAAAAGTTCCAGTTTGAGAATTTTCTCTCCCTGGCTCTCCTGCTCTCCATCTTGTCCCCATCGATGACTGGTTCTGGGTCTCTCAGGGAGCACATCGGGGGGGGGGGGGGAACTGCCCCCAGGCCCCAGGAGCTGCATATGATTTTTTTTCTTTCTTTTTGGGTCACATCCGGTGATGCACAGGGGTTACTCCTGGATCTGCACTCAGGAATTACTCCTGGCGGTGCTCAGGGGACCATATGGGATGCTGGGAATCGAACCCGGGTTGGCCGTGTGCAAGGCAAACGCCCTACCCGCTGTGCTATCACTCCAGCCCCAAGGAGCTGCATATGGGTTTGGGGGATTCCCCTTGCATTTGAGGCCTTGACAGTGCCTTCCTGGCTTCCTTTCACTGTCTCTGCTTGTGCGTCCCCCCGGATATGGGGCACAGGCTTGGCGAGTCATGTGTGATTTTTGTGGGGAACCTATTCAAAAGTAAAACTAGGTACATTTGATTTTCATACATTAATATTTTTTAGCTAACCCCTATATCAGAAATATTGCTTCCCTATAGGAATATATATACGTATACACAAATACCTATATAGAGTATTTGATATGCCCAAAACAGTAACAACAAGTCTCACAATGGAGACGTTCCTGGTGCCCACTCTAGCAAATCGATGAACAACGGGACGACAGTGCTATATATATATATATATATATATATATGTAATAATGAGATTTTGGACTTTTTTTTTTTTTTTAGAAAAAAAATGCAATTTTATTCCAAAGTTCCTTGAGCATCCAGACAAAATTGTTATTTTTTTTTTTAATAGTTTATTTTTAATTAGTGAGTCAACGTGAGGGTACAGTTACAGATTTATACATTTTTGTGCTCATGTTTCTCCCTTACAAAGTTTGATAACCCATCCCTTCACCAGTGCCCATTCTCCACCACCAGTAAACCCAACATCCCACCCCCCCTTCCCAGTGATTTTGGACTTTTTTTTAACCACATAAATGGATTTGGGTGTGTCTTTTACGTTTTCCACAGATCTCAGCTTGGAATGGTCACAGTCTGGCTTTGGGCAGCCACCATTCCTATGCCAGGGAGCTGCTGTTTGAGCCATTCGATCCAATAATTGTGGATCAGCAGGATTGATTGTTTTCTATTTCTAAAGTATGTTAAAATGAAAATGTTCTAAGTTATGTATCAAGAAGGCCATGTCTGACATAGATGACTGTTCTTTTTCTTGCCAAGGATTTTCTTTGACAACTCCCTCTTGTGTTTTTCTGGCCTGAGGGGAGATTGGTGACCTCACGGTGCAGGGTGGGGCGGGGACAGGTGCAGGCAGTGGCAGAGAGAGTGCCGACGGGGATTTCATCCCACCTACCACTTCCTTGGGATTAACTGTGGCACAGGTGGGTCGTGACACCCCTTCCGTGTTTGCTTTAAGCCTTGTTGTGTTTGGAACTCGCATCTAGAACCAGGGCGTGGCCCCGTCAGTTCCAGATGGGTTGGGGTTTGCACACGTGCGTCAGGAGCCCGTCTTCTCTCCAGTGCTCTTGAGTCTTCTGTTATCTCCTCCCAGTCTGCTCCCCTTGCCCCCTTCGCCCCGCCCCCCCCCACCCCGCAGCTTCTGTGCTGATTTTTACTGTGGTTGTGGTCCTTATATGCCAAAGCCTGGCCACCCAGTTCTCAGGGAGAGAACTTCCGTAGACAGCTGCCCTAGTTTTCATGCTCTCCTCTGGAATTTGGTCATGGATATGTTCGTGCACCACCAGGAGACTGCCCGTTAACAGCGGGGGTTTACTTCTACGCATCCCCCGTGAGCAAAGCACTGGCTGCGGTACGTGTTATACAGAGCATGGGATGAACCACTCCGGGTGTGATGGCCAGCGAAGGGAACTCCGTGGCTGCAGAGTTGCTGTTGAGGTGCCAGGGCTTCAAGCTGAGGGACCCCGGGGGACCCCTGGGATCCTACAAGGTACGATCAGTCAGTACTTGCAAAGAACAGGGCCGAGGGTGTTGGTGTGTGATCAAGCCAGGGCTAGTGTCAAGATGAAGATGGGGTTCCTCAATGTGAGGCCCCCCACCCAGTATGCCAGGAGGCACAGCCAGGTGCCGTACGAGAGTTTGGAACAGAGAAGCAGAAGCAGAGAAACATGGAGACAACTCAGTCGCTGCATCCCAATGGGGTCAGAGCTTCAGAAGCAACGGTGATGGGGCAGCTTTTCAAAGTGAGGTTCTCGGGCCAGAAGGAGATCAGAGCTGCTGAGACGGAGTGGCAGCGTGCAGGCCGGGGGTGGGGGGGTGGGGGAGGCCTGGGTGAACCATGCCCCAAGCGAGCTGCATTCTCCCCGAGTCACCAGCTGCTCTCTGAAGATCTTTGATTCCAACTCTCGCCCCCTCTCCCTCCGCCCCGTGCCCACTGCAGCTCACAGTGAGTTGAGGTGAGTTTGTCAGGCTGAGTTTGTGAGGATGTCTGATGGAGGTGAGACACCAGCTGTGGGGCTGGAGTGATAGCACAGCAGGTGAGGCATTTACCTTGCACGTGTCCTACCCGGGTTTGATTCCCAGCATCCCATCTGGTCCCCTGAGCACCGCCAGGAGTAGTTCCTGAGTGCATGAGCCAGGAGGAACCCCTGTGCATTGCTGGGTGTGACCCAAAAACCAAAAAAAAAAAAAAAAGGTGGGGCCTGTGTCAGTTCATCTAGAATGACCCATGTCCCTCCATTCGGATGGAGAAAATAGTATGGGGTGGGGACTCCAGATGTGGACCTCGTGAGTCTCTGAGTAACTCACCCTAGAGAGAAATGGTTCTGGCAACGAAATCAAATGCTCTCCCAGGGAGCCTCAGGGGTGAGCGGCACTGGTATCCTGAGCACTGAGTGAGGAGTTTCAGAGATGGAAGGGGCCTAGGTCTGGGCTCAGAAATCAGAGAATGTGCAGAGTGCCCCTGACCCTGTGTCTCTGCCCAGGGGTCAGGCCTGATTGTATTGGTGAGGCAGTGCCGGGGTTTTGAGGGGACAACCCCCTCAGGGGCCCCCAGGACTACTTCTGGCAGTGCTTGGGTAGAGGGTAGATGGTGACGGGGGTCACGCTCAGGGTCTCGAGATTCATGCAAGGCCTGGGCTCACTCTCTGAGGGCCCCCCAACCTTACCCTTTCCATGTCTTCAGTTTCACTATCAATTTTGTATCAGTCGTTATATTTGTTGGACATTAACTGTGGAATCCCAGAGCCCCGTGTGAAGGAAGCGTCGTGGCTCACCCACGTCTAGGTGAGTTCTAGCAAGGGAAACATTGGACGGATCCTTGGGGGTGGTGATTGCTCGGGCAGTCTTGGCAAGAGCGGCTTCTGAGGCATGGGGAGAGTGCCTCCAGTGATTTTCTGCTGCATCTTTATTCCTGCTGTCTGCTGGCAAGATCTTCGTCGGGGTGGAAGAGTGGAGGTTGGGTAGGGGATTTGGAGTTGTGGAGGGACTCCCACGGGCATCTCTAGGACATCAAAACTCTCCTTAGAGAACCCTCCTTCGGCCTTTTCCCGTAGAGAATTTGTTTCAGCCAGTCCCTCCTCGCTGCAACCACACCTTGAGGTGGGGTCCGCGAGTCCCGATTTATTGGGGCAGATGCTTTCCTGGGAGAGGAAATCCCGTGGAAGTCCACAGAGCTGCCGTGATGTACCCGGCGGCTATAAATTCCTGCCTGAAAGCGACTTGGAAAGGCTCCATGCAGTCTTGGAGGGGCTGGCCCCGTCTCAGTCGGCTCTTGCAGCTGGTGGGATGCGTCCCTTCCTGAGCCCACAGCATCGGGCCCAGCTCGGTTCCTTGCCCTGCATGCCTTGCTCCTCCGACCTTTGTCATTGACTCGAGAGACAGAGAAGCCAGGCCAAGTGACACGGGTGGAAGGTGCCCCAGGGGCTTCGGGTTTCAGGCCTGACAAACTAGTAGACCATCAAAGAAATAACCTGTCCCACCCCCAGCTCTCCATGCCTGCGACTGCTTGAATGTGTGTGTGTGTCTGTATGTCTGTGTGTGTGTCTGTGTATATATATATTGTTTTTGGCATATTTTTTGTCTCTTTGCAACTTTCCCTCTTGCTTCGAGGATTCTTTCAGTTCTATCCATCATCTCACTTACTGAAAATGTACCTCCTTTGGGAAGGAAAAGTTTTGGCATCGCAGGGAGCTTTTCATGGTAGGATGAGAGAAGACGCCTCTGACATATGTAATACCTTCAAGATGTTCCCATCCACGGCTCGCTCCCTGTCTGCTGCGCTCCCCACGATTCGGAGCGACAGATGGGCCCAGGAGAAGGAGGAACAACTCCTCAAGAGGGAATCCAGCACTCCTTCCAGGGTACTTGGAGCTATTCTTAGCAACTGGGGTTCAACACTTTCAACCCCCAACAGAAGCAGCTTTCTGCCAAAAGACTGCCTGTAGGAGCACCGGTGTCTTGTGCTGCCTGCCAGACTGCACCAGCCAGGCGCTACAGACTCAAAGAGCCTGAACGTCAGGCAGCAAGTCTCTGTTACCTGCCCTGGGACTGTGGTCAAGGAGCCCAGCCTCTTTGGGCCCGAATCTTCGGCATATGAAGGGGATCTGAATAAAGCCAAGTAGTTTCTTTTCCCTCCAAAGACTGAACTACGAGCTGAGAGCATTTTAGATACTGGTGGAGGTGATGGAAGCTTGATATGCTTTGTAGTTATCTTTTTGATGATGAGTTTTCACATGTCCAGAGTGGCACTCCTTAGGAAAAACAGTTCTCTGAACTAATTGACACTCAGAATTTTTTCAAATGCCAACCACACATCCCAGAAGAGTGCAGAGTTTCATTTTTTCGCCTGAGAGGTGTGAGCAGAAATGTGACTTGATCATCTATTTGAGGGGGTTAAGAAAATCTAAAGGCCAGGCATAGAATCCACACATGGTATGGACAGCTGTCTGGTCATTAACATTGTTTTACTGTTGAGTGACTCAAGGAGGGTCTTATTTTATTTTTACATTCCTTCCCGACGCCAGTTCAAACACATCTGAATCGACGGGATATTCTCTATCCTCCCTGTGAGTTTAGCTGTTTATTCAAATCTGCTGTTTCTAATCTTTTTCTTTTTCCCCTGTGTACACAATCTAGTTGCCTATTTTCACTGCACCCGGACATTGTACTGACAGAGCTTTGTGTTTCCAGCATCGTTTTCCCATTAGGGGCGTGTGCTTGTTATTGTAGTAAGATAAAATACCTACCTAACGACGTACTCGGGTCAAACCCAGAGTAAGTTCCCAGATTTATGACTTGTTAGAGCCCGGAGACAGCTGAGAGGTCTCTGGAGCCAGTGACTTAATTTTGTGATGAGGTGAGAGCCAGGAGCATGACAGAACTCATGATTCTTTGGAAGGCAGCTGCCAAGGGAAGGCACCCCAGATGTCTTCCTGGGCTGATTTGGGGTCCCTCCCTGGAAATAACAGGCTGCTGCAAGTATAGGAAACAAGAGTAGGATCTCGTAAGGCTCAGCTAGTGAGAATGATCATCGGGTTGGTAGAACAGAGTCCTGTTGCAGATGACAATCCCAATATCAGTCTCCATAACGGTTTCCTGGGGGGTTGCATTTCTTTTGAATGTGTGCAGTACGATGCTTAAAAAGATAGTTTTCATGTTTTTTACAACCTAGAAGGTTAAGTTTTCCCTCCCCTGCTCCCTCTGCTCCCCTGCCCCCCTCCATCCCCTCCCCCATCCAACTGCCTGTATTCTCCCTCTCTGTCCCTAACCAAGCCTGCTCACTCATTGCAAACACAGCCTCCTGAGTTGTTTCCAGTTGGAGTTGCTTCTGATCCCATGTCAGCCAAAACTCTTTCCTGCCCTTGGTTCCTAGACTTGTGTCTGCTCTTGGTCTGCCTGGGACTTGGATGTGCATCTGCTCAGTAGGTGAGCAAACCTGGGTGAACAATGAAAGAAGTGTGAGCTGGGGAGTGGGGATGGGAGCGCCTCCAGCCGGGGCTGGTTGGCATAAAGGCCATGTCGCTCACCACGGAATCGCCATGATGAGATTTGACTATCAAGGGAAGTGCCTCCAAATCAGGGAACAATCTAACCAGTCCTGGCCAGATTGCCAACCATAGATAGGGACTACTGCTCTCCAAGGTCACCACTTAGGTGCCCAGGGCTGTCCTCAAGGGACACAGTACTATGCGTCCATAACTCACCATTCTCTGTTCACTCAGTGCTCTCTGCCACTGCCTGACTGTCTTCTGTTTGGGCCCATTGCTCAATTCTTTAGTGCTCATACCTGCCTTGTCTACACAGGTCGCTTTTCATCTGCTCTGACCTGGATTTCTCTTCTCCTGCCCATCTCCTCTTCAGCTTGACCCCCAAGCTCTCTGCTAATAATCTCTTCTTTTGCTTTCTGGAGCATCTGCCATAACAGCTTCCATTCCAGCAACACTTCACTCTCATTGTTTGTTTGTTTGTTTGGTTGTTTGGGGTCCATCCCCAGCAGTGCTCAGGGATTGCTCCCAGCTCTGTACTCAGGAAGCACTTCTGGCAGGCTCTGGAGACCGTCTAGGATGTTGGGGATTGAACCCAGCTGGACCACATGCAAGGCTAGTGCCTTACCTGCTGTACTAACACTCTGGCCCCTTTACTGTGTTTCTTTTAGG
Source organism: Sorex araneus (assembly GCF_027595985.1). NCBI lineage: Eukaryota > Metazoa > Chordata > Mammalia > Eulipotyphla > Soricidae > Sorex > Sorex araneus. Next base: position 173,095,194 of record NC_073304.1, on the reverse strand, counting down.
TGTATTTGGGAAAGCGTTTATGTTGTTCCTTAATTAAGTGAGCTGTAGCTACTCTTTAAAGAGAGAGAGTGTGTATGTGCATGTTAATGTCACGTAAGAATGCATCCATTGGCAGTTGGCAAAGGAGATTAAACATAGCGTAGTGAGCAGAATCCTGGTAAGAACCAGGGGACTTGAATTCTATGCCTGTCTCTTCTAATGATCATTGCTGGTGGCAGAGGACAAGTTTTAAACTCCAGGGCTGAGGTGAATCACTGGGCGAAAGACTCATTTTACAGATGACAAGACAGACCAATGGAGTGTAAATTTAGAACAACATTTAAGTGGGAACCTTTTGTAGAAATACAGTGGGTCAGATCTTATATATCATTGCAGTCACGTGGGAAGGCATGAAAGATTGGTTCCGCTTGAAGGTTTCAGGAATTGTATATGTTTCTTTTTTAATTTTTTTTTTAATCACCATGAGATAGTTACAGCTTTCATGTTTGGGTTACAGTCTCACAATGATCAAACACCCATCCCTTCACCAGTGCATATTCCCCACCACCAATATCTCGGGTATACCCCCTTTCCCACCCTCCCCCTGCCTCCATGGCAGACAATATTCCCCATACTCTCTCTCTACTTTTGGGCATTATGGCTTGCAACACACACACTGAGAGGTCATCATGTTTGGTCCATTATCTACTTTCGGCACACATCTCCCATCCCAACTGGTTCCTCCAGCCATCATTTTCTTAGTGATTCCTTCTCTATTCTATCTGCCTTCTCCCCTCCACTCATGAAGCAGTCTTCCAGCTATGGGGCAATCCACCTAGCCCTTATATCTACTGTCCTTGGGTGTCAGTCTCATGTGATGTTATTCTATACTCAACAAATGAGTACAGTCCCTCTATGTCTGTCCCTCTCTTTCTGACTCATTTTACTTAGCATGATACCCTCCATGGAATTGCACATGTTTATAGCTAACAAACACATACATATGGGTGGGGGAAAGAGAGAGAGGGGTGAGAGAGAGGAAGAGAGGGGGGGAGGAGAGAGACAGCCCAGAAGATATATACATCTTTAGCTGTTCCTTGAGCTATCATGCTTCTGTCTGATGCCATCATCAACATGACTTTCTGTAGCATTTTATTGGCATAGGCTATATTTTTGTTTAAGATATTTTACTCTTTTCACATAAACCAATTAACCATCATATTTTATCCTTCCAGAAGTATCCAAATATAAGGCTGGCTGGCAGCCAGCTGCTCAGTCTCAGAGTGGAACAGCTTATTGTCTATAAAGAGCCTTGTTTTATCGTCTCTATTCCATTCTTGAAGCATTTGTGATGCATAGGACATTCCTACGACTGAGAAGAAAGGGCGTGTGTTGGCTGTTAGCTGCACGGAGATGTCCAAGGGATTTTATTTTCTCATTCAGCAGCCCTTTGTCACCCAATGACCAAAGTATCGAACCATCTTACTGTTGTCTGAATGCTTTGAAACCTGACTTGCTGAGTGCTTAGGAATAGCCTTCTGCAACCTCTGGTATGCCCTGAAAGCATAGATAAGTTATAGAAAAAAGAGTTTTAGTCAAATTTACTGCTCCAACTTCTGCAACAACAATTGACATAGTTGGGTTTCTCTGCTGTCAATGACCTTCATATTTAAGAGTAAAAAGCCACTTTCATTTTCTTCAATGAGTGGGTGAATTTTTTTAATCTTAAAAAGCCCATTCAAACTCATATATTAATGATTTATGAACAAATGAAGGGGGAAAAATCTAAGGGAGTGAATTTCTTTTGAACTCTACAGAGTTGTAAAAAGTTTAGCACAAAAGGATTTGGTTCGAGATAAATGTTTGTAGTACTGATTTATCGAGCCCTCCTAAATGCTTTTAGATGAAAAAAAAATTCAAATCTAAATGGATTCTTTCATGTTGCTAAGCTTTCTAAGAAAATGGCTGTGAAACTTGAATGAGAACAGGCCTGACCATAATTTTCAGCCCTTGGTGATTCCAGTTGAGGGGGTTGGTCCTCCGTGGTCAGGGTCAGGAAGCCTAGCAGCCCACCAAGTCACTGAAGTCCCCAAAGCTAGAGGAGAAATCGTGTGACCATCTTGTAGATGTTGAATTCACTTTCATTGTATTGAATGAAATTCGATTGGATAAAATTCAATTAAGGTCTTACAACTTGGTCAGTTCTTAACCAAATACCTTCTCTGTGCCTTCTCTAGCACAGGGCTATGGGCTATTGCAGCTAAACTACCAAGGGATAAAATGCATCCCTTGTCTGCTGGGAGTTTAGTTTAGTGCAGGGTCTGGATGGGGACAAATAGACATTTTGGAATTGATGGGGCTGGGCTGGAAGTTCAGGGACATCTTCCTGGGAGAAGAGGCAGATTGAGTTGTGGCCTGAATCATGAGTAGAGGGTTCCCGGGGAAGGTCACTTAAAGCAGAGGGAACAATACTGTGAATGTCTTCAGGTGACGGAAGGCGCATGTGATTCGGAACAGAGAGTGCAAGAGGGGACAGATGTGGACTCCAGCTGTTCCCAGCTTCATAGGTAGAGATGTTTGGGCCAGTGTGTGTGTGTGTGTGTGTGTGTGTGTGTGTGTGTGTGTGTATGTGTGTGTGTGTGTGTGTGGCTCCGGGCTAGCTGCAGGAACAAGAATGCTTCATGAGACTGCTTGGGAAGTTTAGAAAAGTTCTGGTACAACTGATCTCATTAAATTCATATCTGGAACCTATGAAGTAGATCATGTCAGTAGATTAACATGGACTGTATCATGCTAAGTGAAATGAGCCAGAGAGGAAGGGACAGACATAGAATGACTGTACTCATTTGTGAATATAAAGTAACAGAATGGGAGACTAACACCCAAGAATAATAGAGATAAGGGCCAGGAGGATTGCTCCATGGATTGGAAGCCGGCCTCACAGGCTGCGGGAAAAGGCGGCTAGGATAGAGAAGGGACCAATAAGTGAATGATGCTAGGAGGGTTCACTCGGGATAGGAGATGTGTGCTGAAAGTAGACTATGAGCCAAACATATTGGCCACTTACTACCTATATTGCAAGCTATAGCACCCAAAAGGAGAGAGAAAGAGAGAGAGAGAGAGTAAAAGGGAATGTGTCTGCCACAAAGGCTGGGAAGGGGGGATGAGGTGGTATTGGGAGGGATACTGCAAACATTGGTGGTGGAGAATGGGTATTGGTGGAAGGATAGGTACTCGATCATTGTATGAAACGTAAGCATGAAAGTTTGTAACTGTATCTCACGATGGTTCATTGAAAAATATATACATATATAAAATGAAAAATAACAAAGTAAAAAATACTTCTCTATTTAAAATGGAGTTAGAGGATTGATAAGTTAAGCGAGGCAGTCAGACAATAGGAAAGGGAAAGTGTATGGTGGTCAGAGAAATAAAAGGCATGGTTTGAGAACATAAAAAAAAAAAGAAACAGATCATGTCATCTTGATTTTACAGTGAGAGTTTGAGACATAACTAACCTGGCCAGGATAACTTAATGAGGAATGAGCTCCAAGTATTCATAGAATCTTCTCTCTACCATCAACTTCTTTTCAGTTCTGTCCAAATGTCTGCCACACCAGCAAAATGAGCTGCTACCATGCTGGCTGAGTCCCGCCCATGTACGAGGAAAGTCTCTCAAGGAAGAAGTCAGGTGCTTTTCATGTCGGGCTTACTCCTGGCTTCGTGCTCAGGGCTCACGCCTGGCGGTGCTTGGGGCTGAACTGAGGTCGACCACATGCAAGAAAGCCACCTTCCCCTGCACTCTCTCTTCAGCTCCCATCGTCCTTTCTCCTCTTTCTTTGATTTTAAAATGAAGAGCAGCCCCATTTTTTTTCTTTTTTTTTGGGTTACACCCAGCAATGCACAGGGGTCACTCCTGGCTCATGCACTCAGGAATCACCCCTGGCAGTGCTCAGGCGACCATATGGGATGCTGGGATTTGAACCCGGGTCGGACGCGTGCAAGGCAAACGCCCTCCCCACTGTGCTATTGCTCCAGCACAGCCCCATTTTTTGATGGGGTTGGATGTTTTCTTCTTGTAGAGTTCAACCAGTGCTTTATATACCATTGATATTAACCCCTTATCTGATGGGTATTGTGTAAATATCCTTTCCCATTCTGTGGATAGTCTTTGTATTCTGGTCACTGTATCTTTTGCAGTGCAGAAGCTTTTTAGTTTAATGTAGTCCCATTTGTTGATCTCTGTTTTTACTAGATTGCTTAGTTCCGTGTCACCTTTGAAGATACCTTTATCTTCAATATTGTGGAGGGTTTTGCCGACCTTGTCTTCAATGTACCTTATGGTTTGTGGTCTAATGTTGAGGTCTTTAATCCATTTTGATCTGACTTTTGTGCATGGTGTCAGGTCGAGTTCTAAGCCCATTTTTTTGCATGTGGTTGTCCAGTTGTGCCAGCACCATTTGTTAAAGAGACTTTCCTTGCTCCACTTCACATCTCTTGCTCCCTTATCGAAGATTAGATGATCATACATTTGGGGTTGTGTGTAGGGATATTTCACCCTGTTCCATTGGTCTACGGCTCTGCCTTTATTCCCAATGATTAAGGAAAGTTAGTGAATATAAATGTACCTCCATTAAGAGCCAATGATTTGTACAGTCTTATTATAAAAAATAAAGCATTGAGTGCTGCTTACTTTTTAAAATCTTTCATTTTTCCCACTTTTATGGAAATGATAAAATCATAACTATCATGAATAAAAAAACTTTCTTTGGACATAGAATTCCAATTTTTAAGTATGTTCATTAGAGAGTAATAATTTATGAGTAGTAACATGTAACAAAAGACATAATACTAATATGAGAATATTTAAAAAATACATAACATTAGCATAAATCAAGGGAACTGATATAGAATACCATTTCTCCAATTCAATAATATAAGAACTTACATCTATTTCTTCAGGAACACTATGTGATTTCATAGATGAAAGCAATTCCATTACAGGAATTACTTCTCCAGTAAGCATTGGAATAATACTCTGACCCTATGGGAAAAAATTTGCAAAATGAGGTCAAGAAAACTATGTAACAATAAGTGTAACAAGCCACTCAGTAAAGAATTAAAAAACTGAAAACAAATAATAACAATCATTGAAAAAAAACTTGATAATTTGTTCAAACACAGCCCTGAGTTTATGACTCTGAACATTTCTGGAGGATTTACCAGTTATTTAAAGCTCATTTTCATTCATCTATGAGCGATTTTCTTAGTCAGAATCAAACCATTGATACATCTCTTACTATTACTTGCAATAATTAAATCACTATGCCAAATGTAGAAGGGCTCCCATTTTTTAAGCAGAAATATAAACACCTGTTAATTCAGTCTCGTCCCTGATAAACTGATTGTTGTGGCTGCAGAAGGATCACAAGTCTATGGGGCTGCCCAAGAACTGTTAAAAGTCAAAGTCTGGGCCGAGATCTGATTCCGGGGGCCGCACGTGTGTGTGGCCTCTCCACAGCTGCACGAGCATGACTCCAGACGCCAGCTAAACTACTTTTGGTATGGCAGCTCCTTGGAGAATGTCTCCAGACTGAGAACTAAGCCTCAGCCCCATGCCTGCCCAGGAGGGGAAAGGTATTTCTTTCTTTCTTTCTTTCTTTCTTTCTTTTCTTTCTTCTTCTTTCTTTCTTTCTTTCTTTCTTTCTTTCTTTCTTTCTTTCTTTCTTTCTTTCTTTCTTTCTTTCTTTCTTTCTTTCTTTCTTTCTTTCTTTCTTTCTTTCTTTCTTTCTTTCTTTCTTCCTTCCTTCCTTCCTTCCTTCCTTCCTTCCTTCCTTCCTTCCTTCCTTCCTTCCTTCCTTCCTTCCTTCCTTCCTTCCTTCCTTTCTTTCTTTCTTTCTTTCTTTCTTTCTTTCTTTCTTTCTCTCTCTCTCTCTCTCTCTCTCTCTCCCTCCCTCCCTCCCTCCCTCCCTCCCTTCCTTCCTTCCTTCCTTCCTTTCTTTCTTCTTTCTTTCTTTCTTTCTTTCTTTCTTTCTTTCTTTCTTTCTTTCTTTCTTTCTTTCTTTCTTTCTTTCTTTCTTTCTTTCTTTCTTTCTTTCTTTCTTTCTTTCTTTCTTTCTTTCTTTCTCTCTTTCTTTCTCTCTTTCTTTCTCTCTTTCTCTCCTCTCTCTCTCTCTCTCTCTCTCTCTCTCTCTCTTTCTCTCTCTCTCTCTCCTTTTTCCTTGCCGGGGGTGAAGGGCATGGCGACCGCCATATTATCAGGACCACAGATGAGACTTACAAGCTTGCAATGGTCCAATATCTGGAAGAAATTTCCCTGGACTTAGTTGCTAAAATACAGAAATCCAAAACCGTGTAGCCGCAAGCGACCTCATATCTCTTCACAACAGGTCTGACTCTAGTGGGGAACTCCTAACAATAATAGTGAGGTTTTTGTTGAAATATTGAATGTAACCAAAGTAAAGAGAAAGTAAAGTGAAATTTAGCAGTTTGGCGTGGGAGCCCAGGATGGGAGGTGTACTGGGTTTTTGGCGTTGTTTTTTTTTTTTTTTGGTGGTGGAATATGGGCACTGGTGAAGGGATGGCTGTTTCAGCATTGTATAACTGAGACTTAAACTTGAAAGCATTGCAATTTTCCACATGGTGATTCAATAAAATAAAACAAAATTAAAAATTAAAAAAAATAATAAAAAAATAAAATGAAGAGCAGCACTGGCGCCTTTCTTCTGCCTTTTCAGTTGAAAAGATTTGTGGGAAGAGGGAAGATCATTTAATGGCAGTGCTTTGGTGTGCACAGGCTGCAGGCGTCGTTAATCTTCTGGACGCTGAAACTGGCGTACGTAATCAGCGTTTCCTCTTTGATCACCATGCCCCCACCCCACCCCTCCCAATGTACACATCATTCACCACACGCTGTGTATATCTGTGTGAGCTCCATGCATACTCCATTCCATGGTGTTAGCTTTAGTTTTCTTGATTTCTCCTTATCTCCTCTATCTAGTTTATCTTATCATTTCTGGAATAAAGCAGAATATAAATCATAAAAACTGAATTAGATCACCAAGTCTTGGACTTGTGCAATGCTTGGAAGTGCTTGGTTTTGTGCCTAGTGATCAGTGAGGGTTATTGTTATTGGTATCCACTTCTGCACATCCCGGGTCTCTAAACTCTGTTGACAGATCTCCTGGGAAGAATTTTATGGTGGTTGGTTGAAGAGTTTTGCTCTGCTGCTCTCTTCCGAGGAGGGGGTGCGGCTGACTTTGCACTCATCCTTACACCCCCCCCCCCCGTTGCTTCTCCTCAGGACCCCGGGTCTTATCTGTGAGTTGGCCTTGCTGAGTTTAGGGTACTTAGATGGGATAGAGGCTGGGCTAACCAAACCTCTAATCCACTATGACTTCCTCTCCCCTCCAAGGGAACGATTTTTTCCCCTATGCCTTAGGTTTGTCTTATCCTCAGAAATTAGAACCACTTCAGAAAATTTTATTTTAAAGAGGTGCTGGCGCCTAGAGGCGCATTGAATTCTGGTGCTGATTTTTTTTTTTTTTTTTTGTCGCAGATGACTCGGCTCTGTTTTCTTATCTTCTTTGGTTAAGAGCGAGCAGCAACTCCTTGGTCTTGGACTTGTGCAATGCTTGGAAGTGCTTGGTTTTGTGCCTGGTGATCAGTGAGGGTTATTGTTATCGGTATCCACTTCTGCACATCCCGGGTCTCTAAACTCTGTTGACAGATCTCCTGGGAAGAATTTCATAGAGAACAGAATGATTCTGAGATCGCTGTGGTGTGACCATATATATATATATATATATATATATGGTCACACTTTATATATATATATATATGGTCACACTTTATATATATATATATATAATATATATATAAAGTTCAGAGTTGGTTTTTTTGTCTTGTTTTGTTTTGATTTTACTCCTGGCAGTGCTTGGGGGATCCCATGGGATGCTGGGGATTAGGAACACAGGTCGACTGCTTATAAGGCAAATGTCCTACCCACTATACTATCACTCCGGCCCCTTTTTTGTTCTTTCTTACTGTAGTTTTACCATTGATCAAAACTTCTGTCTTCTGTGCCTTTTCAGCTTTTCTTCCCACCCCCTTTTTTTCTCTAAGTGCTTTTCACTAACAGATTTATCACATATTTGATTTCTTCATTGTTTCTCTCCTACTAAAATGTGGAGAGCAAAGAGGATGTGATATGTGTGCACTATTATTCTTGTTGTTGTTTACATTACAGTAATCCTGAATAACTGAGATATTATCTGGCATTTGTTAGCCACTCAGATTTATACTGAATGAATGAACGATCCTCAGACATCACAAAATTTTCATTAATATGTTTTTTTTTGAAACTTGACAAAGAAAGGGCACTTGTTTGGCTGAGGACAGATGGTCTTCCCTTTGGAAGTGGGTGTTGGAAAGGTCAGGGGAAGTTACTGGTTTCACAACTTTTTATTTTATTTTAAGCTTATTTAAAATTTTTATTGACTCACCATGAATCACAAAATTATTCATGATTGAGTTTCAGGTGTACAATGTCCCACTTCAGTAGTGGACACACTTCATCAGTGTCTACTTCCTGCCACCAAATCATGACATGGTTCAGAATTCTGTACTAAGTTAGTTCTGCCCTTTCTGTCAATAGCAGAGTGGCCACTGTGAGCAGGAAAGACAGAGTTGGAAACCCTCAGCATACCTTCTGGACTGGAGTCTTTGTTCTGCTTACCAAGAGGAGTATTTGGGCAGGACCTAGAGATACAGATTTTGTTGGAATTCGTAGATGCCAAATTTTGTGTGTGTGTGTATGTGTGTGTGTGTGTGTGTGTGTGTGTGTGTGTGTGCGAGCGCACGTGCGCGTGCACGTGTGTGCAGTATCTGGTCTTCAAACCCACCTGGGGTCATGGAAGTTGACCATTCTGTATCCAGATTCCATTCCATATTATTCCAAAGAATCTAAGTCTTGGAGGACAGAAGTCTAGCTCAATCAATACTCTGCTCAAGAAATATTCAAGCACACCTGTTCCATGCAAGGATTTGACGTGGCACAGCAGGGGCACAAACATAAGACCTTGTGTCTGCCCCGAGGAGCAACAATCAAGTGAGAGAAATGAAAACATGGAAACACCCAGGGCAGAGAATGTCAGGAAATGGACCTCTGGTCCCAGTGCTTTCTGCATGTGCAATTATCCTGGCTTTCCTGCGAGTCTGGGACTTTTTAGAATGTCTCTCATTTTATAGAAAGGCTCAAGTGAAGATCATTTCTTGCCGATCCCAGGTAGAGAAGGATTCTTTTAACATTCCTTGGACTTTGGATTTCTGTATGAAAGGGAGGAAAGATAGTACTCACAAATTCTTAGTGGCAGATAAAGGAGTGACACTATGTTATCCCTGACTGCAATTAACCCCTAAATTCCCATGGAAACAGAAACTAACAGCAATTATGCTAATTACTTAGGCAAAGAAGCCGAGGCATAGGATTTAAGTAATCCCAAAAATATACAGTTAACACATTTAATTAGTAAATGGCTAGTTTAATACAATTTTTTTTGTTATGCCAATTCAGTGCTCCCTGAATTTTTACCCATAATTCACTGGCTTTAGAGGTGCTCCTTCTTGCTGAGAAGGAATATTATGGCATCAGTCTCCTGGTCAGATGATATCACATCCTGATCAGATGTGATATCATCTCTAGGTGCAATTATATGCATCAGAAGCCTGCTTTGTCCTACACTAAATCTTACTCAGGGTAGGACAGTCTTGAGCATAAAGTTGCTCTGACTTATTCATATCTGAGTTATTAAGAACTTTCTCTCATGTAAGCTATGAACTGGTCATGAGATAACCAAGAGACTGGTGGCCATGGCAAGGAACGGCATCCATGGCTGTCAGAGCTTACAGGAGTCCAGGTGGCCAAGGTCACCACAGAAAGGAGCAAGACGGGAAGAACAAGCATCCTGGCCGTCCGAGTGTTGGTTTGCTGACCCCTCAGTGCTCAGAGCAACACCTGAGGAGGAATCTATTCTCTTGAGCAAATTTCAGCTTTAAATATGTAAAGCCACAAATGTTAATTTGAATTAATTAGTAGGAAAATCAATCTAGACTTATATGAAAACTTGTGTTCTGGAAATGATCTAAAAAAACACGTTTTTTTTTTTGGGGGGGGAGTGGGTTGTTGTTGTTATTGTTACACACCAGAGACAGAGGCTTAGGAGGACTTAAGAAGGCCTCTGGGCCTTGGGAAACAGGAGGCTTGTATGTCCTTTTACAGGGAGGCTCAGGAAGACCGAGAAGGAAGCATCTGGGGAGTGACTGTCACTGTCACTGTCATCCCATTGCTCATCAATTTGTTTGAGCGGGCACCAATAACATCTCTCATTGAGAGACTTATTGTTACTGTTTTTGGCATATCCAATATGCACGGGTAGCTTGCCAGGCTCTGCTGTGCGGGCTCCATACTCTTGGTAGCTTGCCAGGCTCTCCGAGAGGGGCGGAGGAATCAAACATGGGTTGGCCGTGTGAAAGGCGAACGCCCCACCGCTGTGCTATCGTAGCGGGACAAATGCCGCTAAGCGCCACTGTCCAGGCAGAGCAGAGCGGCCAGCTCCTGGTTGCTTGTCTGTAGTTACCAAAGTGTTTCTGCTTCCAAGTGTCCCAGCTTTTAGATGAGTGGATTAAAAAGAAAAAGTACAATATAACATTTATTTGCACATTAGTGGGTGCTGCTGAAGTGCTTTACACTGGTTATGGCTATAGTTTCATGGTTGCTACTCATGAACTTTTAACAAACTTGAAAAGTAACAAGAAGTAGTTACATGACTTCATAGTGTATTGTGAGCCGGCCCTGTAGCAGCTAGTTACCGTCCATTCTCTCGCCTGTTCACCTTCTGTGTATGGTCTGATCTGACAGCTAACTTCTGATAGCGTTCCAACAGTATGATATAGTACTACCTGCCACAGTTAGCACATTAAACATTAGATCTGAGTCCTAGTCTAGCTGAGAACATTTTGTGTTCTCTAACTAACTTCTCTCTTATTTCTGCCATGGTTCTTGCCAGTCATTGTTTCTATTCGTTTGGCTTTAAAAATTTTTAGATTACACATATCAGTGGTACAATGCAGTACTTATCCTTGTCTGACTTAGTGTTATGTCCTTCAAGTTATGCTGTCAAAAATATTAGATTTATTTCATCCCCTACCTGCCCCCCCCAGCTATTTCAATTGAGGTCATGTGGACTTCAAGTTTCTATATTGTTGTTTTATATTTGTAATGTTCATTCCCCACCACCCGTGTCAATAACCTTGTGCCACTATACCATGACCTCCCCTTCCCCACTTTGCATCCTCCCTTCACTTCTCTTTTGGCAATGACTCAGGGTTTGTTTCCATTGGGCCTCATCCAACCCCTTGCTTTGTTTCTTTATACCCCCCATAAGAGGGACAGAATTGGATGCAGCGCTTGTCTTTTTTCCTTCTGACTCATTTCTTTTAGCAGGATACTCTCCAGCTCCATCCAGGATGCAGAAAATGGCAAGATTTCATCTTTTCTCTGAGCTGAGTAATGTTCTGTTTTATATATCACACTTTCATCACCTGCCCATCTGTTACTAGGCAATGGGATTGTTTCCTGGTCCTGCCTAGTATGAATTAGGATGCTGTGAAGATGGTGTACAGATGTTTTAGAAGATCCGGTTTTTTAGTATTCTGGGGATAGATTCTAGGAGGGGAAATCACTGGGTCATGTGGAAATTCTGTTCTAGTTTTCTGAGGAGCCTTGACTGTTTTCCATAATGGCAGAACTGGACAACAGTTCTTCTTGAATTCTGGAAACATTGTAACAGTGAGTAATACTTGTGTGTGTGTGTGTGTGTGTGTGTGTGAGAGAGAGAGAGAGAGAGAGAGAGAGAGAGAGAGAGACAGAGACAGAGAGACAGAGATAGAGACAGAGACAGAGACAGAGAGACAGAGAGGGCACATGACTTTATTCATTCATTGACAGATTTATGGGTTGTCTCCATACATTGTGAATGAACCCACAGTGGATGTAGGGATATCTCTTTGATAGCATAATTTGATTTCCTTTGGATATACACACCAAAACGGAATTGCTGGGTCACATAACCATGCTTTTAAAAATTTATGAAGAAGCTGCTACCTGTTTGAATCAGTGTAACCTAAGTCAATCAGATTTTTAAAAATTTGACGTTCAGAAAGAGGTCAGTGTTACCATGATGGAGATGTTTTGATACTAGCATATACTTAAGGAAAGTTTCAAATTTGATAATCCGTTTTTCTTGTCCTTACAAAGTGTTCTCTTTCACTCCTTACATATTCCACAATCATCTGAAGAACATGCACTTTGGACTGGAGAGATAATATTGGGGTTAAGATACCCGACTTGCCCAAGGCCCATTCTGGTTTGATCCCTGGCACCACATATGATCGCCTGGGCTCTGTTAGGAGAAATCCCTGAGTACAGACCAAGAGATATCCCTGAGCATCTCCAGATGTGGCCCGAAAGTCCAAGAAAAAAAAGCACATCTTCTGTTGGATCTTACTCTGCACTTTTTGTTTGAAATCAAGAAAAAAATAATTACTAGTTATAAGTATCACTTCACAATAAAACCTATTCAGTTGGCTTGAATGGTCCCAATCGTGTGTATTTCTGGAAGCTCTGCATCTAAGAAAGATGTGCACTGAGCTGAAGATCACAGCGAAGAAAGTAATTTTCTCTTAATTTCACTCTGTAAAGGCCTCTATGAAAGGAAGAACAATGCCCAGCCATTGAGCAGTGCGTAGATAGGGCTTTCAGCAGAGTGCCTGTGTGGCTGCTGACCGGGAACACTCAAAGCCCTTTCTGGCTCTAGGATTTTGTTGATATGATCATGGCTCTTTTGTTTCAAGGATGGCGGCGTTTCAGCTCACGGGCTTGTTTGCTCTGAGAATGATCCCTTGTGGGAACGTCCTCCTGGGGGCTTCAGTTGATGGCGACTGTCAAGAAAGAGTATTGGCCCACCATGGCTTTTAATGTGGGAGGCCGCTAGCGTCGCCCATGTGTCCACCTGGACTTAAAGCCCAGTTGCTTGTCCGTCCCCCCTGGACGCTTTGAGGGAAGATGTCAGTAGAAGTGGGGGTTTGGGGATTTGGTGGATGCTAACTACCCCCCCATATGAGGTTTGGGGGTGGCTGGCACCCCTCCTTGGGAAGTGCTCAGTTTCTCAGTCTCTGTTTTCCCAGGGGTGGGGGTGGATATAATAAGGAGGGCTCTGAACCCTTGGCAGATGCCTCAGTTGCCCCAGCGCTCAGCTCCAAAGCCCGAGCTTATGGAAAAACGGTTGCTAAAGGAAGCACAGTGAAATGGAGCAAAAAAAAAAAAAAAAATCAAGTCTTCACTTGTGGGTTTCTGTGCAAGTGGCTTTAAAATTTCCCCCCCTTCACTTGCTTGTGGAAATGTCTTTGAGCTGGCTCATCTGGAGGAATTTAAGCATCAAGCCAAAAAAAAAAACAAAAAACCTCTCATTCATATCCCTTCCTGTTCTCCGCGGGACTCAGCACACAGGCTGTCTTATTTGCATTCCCCAGCCGGCATCTCCCTGCTTCCTGTCTGCTGCCGCACTGCCTCAGGAAGTGGCAATGTCTTTTCTCCGTCCTGCCTCTCTTGGAAGTCAGACATTGGCTGACGCTCAGACAGGGAGGAAAACCGCACCGCTGCCCACGGACAGGGGTCTTTAGTAATCCCCTCTCACGTTTCAGCTTCGTTTTGTTCATGTATTTGGTTGGGAGCCTACACCGGCAGTGCTCAGGGCTTCCTCCTGGCTCTGTGATCAGGGATCACTTCTGGCAGGGCTGGGGCCGGGGGAGCCTCTGGGGTGTTGGGATCAAACCCAGGTCAGCTGCCTGCAAGGGCAGCGCCTTTCCCGAGAAGACCCAGAAGACACATTTTGAAATGTGTAAATATGAGGCACATATCATAAAGTGCCATTAATCACTTGTCTTTTGGGCGAGTGTGACCGAGTGAAGGCAGGCAGGAGGGAAGGAAAGAAGAAATGATAGTTAAAATGAAGGGAGGTGGGAAGCAAAAGATGGAAAGAAGGGAGAGGACAGGGGAAAGGAGGAGAGGAGACACGGACGGGGAACCCAAGAGAAGGGAAGGGAGGAAACACGAGCCATAGTGCTCAGAGCTGGTCTGGGCTTTCTTCCTGAAGCAGAATGGGAATGGAGAGTTCCAGAAGGATCCCACAGCCTCAAAGGTGGGTACCTGTGGGATCCATTACTCAGTGGCCGGAACTGGTCTTTGTTGGTTCCACTTCGCTTGTAGTAGGCAACTTGGCGCAGGGGTGGGTGTAAGGGACATGCCATTGTCCCCTACACTGCTCCTTGCCTTCAGCCAGGAAGGCGGCTCCTTCCTTCAGGAACACGGAGGGTGCAGGTGCTGTGCTGAGAGCTAGGTCCATGGAAACTTGTATTTTATTTTTTCTTAATTGCACATGTCCACATCTGCACAGCGAGGTTTTAAAGGAGAGCTTTGAGGGGGCAGGTGGTGACCGCGTGGCTTGAGCACATGGCCTGAGCACTGCAAACAGCACTGAGGCTCTCTGTGTCTCAGGGGCACGAGAAAAAGGTGTAGAAAGTGCCCAGCCTCCTGGGCATGGTGCCCCAGGAGGCTGAGCAGGGATCACACAGTGTGGGAGGGGAGAGAAACAAACCAGCTGTGTGCAACAGTGATGAGGGCTGGGACCCAGGTGGGCTCTGTGCGGCCCTTCCCTGAGCACCCAGGCCTCCTCTCCCAGCCGGTCCCTCCACAGAGTGAAGCAAGGGAGTGAACCGGCCCTGAGGTCTTGGACAGGCCTGCATCTTACAGAACGCAAACACGTTCATTTAGGACCTGGAGCGGAACACGTCATAGCAAGGAGAATCGGAGTAGCCAAAGCCATTGATGGGTCTGGGCTGAAATCTCTGTTCTCCCAGTTCATCCAGTTGTGCAAAGCAGGCACTTTGCCACTCACTTCTTGAAGTATAGAAATGGAGGGGCTGCGGAGATAACTCAGAGGCCTGAGGCGTTGTCCCAGGGACACACTCCTGCCGTCACCTGCTGTCGTCTGCCGTTGCTGTCTCCAGGCTTCAGCCAGTTCTCATCTTGCCATCAGCCTCCTTCCGCATTTCTGTCCTCTCCGCTCCAACTCTCTCCCCAGATTCCTCTTTGACATCTGCTCTCTGGCTATTTTCACTCCCACCCCATTCCGTAGAAATCCTCCGGCTCTCCTAGAACTCTCAAGGGATCTGCCTGTTTAGCAGTTTTGAACCCGGCACAAACTGCATCACTTTGAAGAAGTCAGAACACTGTTGGTTTTTTTTTCTCTATTTTGATATAGATGCTCATCTAGTTTGATGAGCAGGTTTTTTTTTCTCTATTTTGATATAGATGCTCATCTAGTTTGATGAGCAGGGATGACTTCGTCAGCATTTCGATGGCATTGGTGTACCCTCCACCCAAGCAGGTCAGGATGAGGATGGAAATGTGCAGATGAATGCATCGTCCACGAGTATACTAGAAGTAGCCGGGAAGTTCTTGCAACATTTCATCTTCCCCCCACCCCATCTTTAGTTGGCAAAGAGGCTGAGAGCTAGACCTGCCTCTTGTACACTTTCTCTTTGTACCCGGAACATTTTGAAGCAATGCTGTCTTTACTTAGCAGGTGCCCAGGAAATACGGATCAAGCAAGTGATGAATCACCATGGCAGGAAAGGGAGTGAGTCAGCTAATAGTTCTCATCGGACTTGTTTGTAGACAGATGAAATGGGAAATCAGCAAGGACTATGAGTGAGTGGAGATTCCCTGACACTCCTCCTGCAGCTTGTTACCTGTCCCTCCCAGCGGTCACGAGTTCTAGGAAGTAAGTAGCAGTCATCTGCCGTTCATTTCACTTGTGTACTTGTGCTGGGAAGTCACGAGTCCTTTGCCCAAGCCAGAGACGTGGGTTAAGTTTCAAAGAACTGAGCATAGTTAGTTGTCCTAGAAATGAAGATGACCAGAGGCCAGAGTCATAGTACAGCAGGGAGGGTGTTTACCGTGCACGCATCCGACCCGGGATCGATCCGAGGCATCCCATAGGGTCCTGCAAGCACCACCAAGAGTGATTCCTGAGCGTAGAGCCAGAAGTAAGCCCTGAGCATCATCAGGTGTGGCCCAAAAATGGGGAAAAAAAAGAAAGAAAGAAATAAAGATACCAGTGAGCTATTTCAGAGAAGTCTGGGGAGGGATTATGTATGTGGAGTTAGACACTGGAGACAGCTTTATGCCTCTCGTGTTTAGTGTTTATGCAAGTCACCGTCTCAAACCTGCTCTCTAATGATCATGGCTGCAGAGACTGGAGGCTGGATGTGATGTTGAATCCCAGGAATAAGAAAGGCTCAGTCGGTTTGACCTTTAGCCACTACCTGAGACATTGGGTGGGGTGGGGGTGGGGTCGGGAGGTCCCTTCAGGATCATGTCAAGGCACGATGAGCCCAAGTCACAAGGAAAATTAAGTAATACTCATCCTGACTTTAAAACTTGGTAGGGTACCTGGGAATGAAGCTCAGCTTTGGAGTGACTGCCTGGCAGGCATAAGGCTGCAAGTTTGATGCCAACCCCATCCCACATACAAGTGAGGCCTCCGCCAGCAACACTGACACTTGTGACCCCCAGTGCCACAACACACTGTGATCTCTGTGCAGGTCCAGGCATCCCAGAGGGATGAAAGACAGATTACTGCTACAGTGTTATATTACAACCGTAACACTGACAGCAAAGGGATGGGAGGAGGGGGATTTGTTAAAAAAATCACTGTATTACTGTCATCCCATTGATCATCGATTTGCTCAAATGGGCGCCAGTAATGTCTCCATTCATCCTAGCCCTGAGATTTTAGCAGCCTCTCTTTACTCGTTCTTCCCAGTGGTGCCACACTGGAGGCTCTTTCAGGGTCAGGGGAATGAGACCCACCATTGTTACTGTATTTGGCATATGAATACACCATGGAGAGCTTGCCAGGCTCTGCTGTATGGATATCCACATGAAGGATATTAGGACATTTTAAAGATTAAGTGAAAGACGTCCATCTGAGAAGGCTATCTGACATGGCTCCCAATACATGGCATTGTAATAGTAAAGATATGGAGGCAGTGAAAATCTCAGTGATGATCAGAATGTCTTTGTGAGAAAAGGGGTTGGTCAAGGATGTGATTCAGCAGTACAAGGCTTGTCTGGAATACTTGGGGCCCTGGGTCCAATCCTTTATCCCCAGCATGACAAAAAACAAAAACAATCCCAAAGCCCTATAACCAGAATGTGCATGAATACAGCCAAAGAGTGCAAGCTCCAGAGAGCACGTGTACAAGCACCACCACTAAAGGACCCTGTTGGCAAGCATCACAGCTAATATGAAGGTGATGCCCTGATTTAACCTCCAGGAAACACAACTTCAGACACAGGAGGGAAAGCTAGCAATAAGAAGTCAGGAAATGGGGTAAATGGGGTCAGAAAAAGAATTAGGGGTTTATATACACACACACACACACACACACACACACACACATATATATATATATATATATATGCTCATCATGCTCATGATGGACTTTCTGACATTAATTTTATTTGACAGGGTTTCTTGGTGCTCCGGGGACCATACCATACTGGGGGTCAAACCCAGGGTCTCCCGCATGCAAAACATGAGCAGTCCCCATTTGCACTATCGCCCTCACTCTGCATGATTTATCTTGACTATGAAGGTGTTTTTGACCTGTACCTTATGCTCACTCATCCAGCCCCTAATTCGTGTGACTTTAATGTGCACATCTGTGTGAACCCTGGTAACAAATGATTCTGCTTTTAGAAAACGACTTTAATTGGGGCCAAAGCCATAGTCCAGTGGGTAGGGCACGTACCTCGAACATGCCAACCTGGGTTAGGTCTCTGACACTCCACATGGTCCCCTGAGCCCACCAGAACTGATCCCTGAGCACAGAGCCAAGAGTTAATCCTTAGCACAGCCAGGTGTGACCCCCAAAACCAAACAAAAGAAAATAGCCCTAATTATAACAAAATTTGGGCTCTTCTTATTTATTTTTTTTTCCTTTTTGGTGACACCCAATGATGCACAGGGCTTACTCCTGGCTCTACACTCAGGAATCATTCCTGGTGGTGCTCGGGGGGACCATATGGAATGCTGGGGATCAAACCTGGTTTGGCCTCGTGCAAGGCAAATGCACGTTCTATTGCTCTTGCCCCGGGAATCGAGGGATAGTATAGTTTGGTCTACAACCTCACTGGGTCACCGTTATTCTTTTTGTTTTTTAATTTAATTTAATTTTATTGAATCATCATGAGATACAGTTACAAAGCTTTCATGTTTGAAATTCATGTTTGAAATTCAGCCATACTATAATCAAACACCCATCCTTCACCAGTGCACATTTCCACACCAATGTCCCCAATTCCCTCCCACCCCACCCCCTCATCCCAGTCCTCACCCTTCCTTTATGGCAGACAATCTCCCCAATACTTTCTCTCTACTTTTGGGCACCATTCAAGCCTGCCTGCCAGGGCAGATGCTAGATAACTTATTTTCCATTGCTCATTTTGGGTATCATGAGAGTGTGCACAGCTGCTTTGAGGCCACACACTTCTGGGATCCTAGGTTGTAGGTGGTTGGGCTCTAGAGACATCTCTGTAGGGCACTAATCTATTTGGGGATTCAATTGGGAGTCTCTGGGCAGGGCTGTTGGTGCACCAAGAGGGTGCCTGGTGGAAGCTTGTGGGCATGACAGTTAGGACCGGAGCAGGTGGAGAGCCAGGGTGGGACTGCTGCCATGTGGCCTGGAGATTTAGTCCTGGTACCCGCATACCTGGGCCTTGCTTGTGGAAGCTCTTGGGTACCAGGGTTCCATCTGGAGGAGGCAGGGAGGCTCCATCTGCTCCATCTGGGGTGACCTGGCAAAATTAGCTCGGTATGGGGCCCAGAGGGATCTCCGGTGCTGTGGTGCCATCTGGGACCGGTTGCTGCGTCTGTGGACCAGGGCTGTTGGTAGTCACTGTTATTTTTACAGTCCTAGCCCATAGGGACTAAGCGAGTTCCAATTTCCGCTCGGCGTTTGCTAGAACATGGGCTCACCAGGAACGCAGTTCTTGGAATTCTCAATCAGGCAGGGAGAGCTGGTTGCCGTGGCCACTTGGGGAGCACACACGATGCTCTGGATGCTCTGAGGAGCTGGCCTGTGCAGACTGTAGCCTTTGATCTCCCTCGCGGAAACCCCGTGTGACAATATTAGAGTCATTTCAAAAAATAGATTTTATTTTTAGAGTCCTTTTGGGTTCACAACAACACGGAGCAGGAAGTACAGCGCGTTCCCAAACAATACACTCCTGATCCCCGCCCCCCCCCCGCCCCCGCCACACACACACACACACACACACACACACACACATACACACATATACACACATACACACATACACACATATATACACACATACACACACACACATACTGTTGCACATGTGAGCTCCTCACCGCCACTGTCCCGTACCAGAGTGGCACATGTGTTGTGACCAATGACACCAGGAGGACCCACCCTGCTGCCCAGAGTGTCCATCACGTGTCCCTTTGGTGCCGTGTGTTGTCTGGATTGGGGAACGTGGTCATGACATGCTGCTGTCACCTGCGTTGTTCCCTCCTGACAGTCCTGTGTCCTGCTGTGTGGTCTCTCCCTGCCATCACCCCTGTCAACACTCCTGTTTCTGTGGCCATTGATTGGCTTTTGGAGCTCTCTGGAGAGATGGCCTCACCCGGTATGAGGCCTCTCCAGCTGTGTTTGCTTCGTCAGGCGCCTCAGACCCTCTCTCAGGCCTTCACCTGGCTTGGTGGCTCTGTGCCTGCCGAGTGTCGCACAGCATTCCATTGTCTGGACGCTGTGAAGTCCATTTGCTTACGCTGAAAGCAAGGTCACACTCGTTCTGGCATCCTCATAGTGTCTGGGGGTGGTACACTCATTGTGGCCCATTGTGTGTGGGGGGGGGGGGCGGGCAGCAGCGCCAGGGGTTACATTTGGTATGAAGGATTGGACTTGGCCCTTCTCACGTGCAGGCCGCTGCTTTCTCACTGAGCTTCATCCCTGGACCCCACGGCGCCATTTTCCCATTTGTGTTGGGTCATACCGTCAATGATTGAAGCTTGGGAGTCATGCCGTAGATGAATCCTGAGGGCCCCACGCAGGCTGGGCCCTTGAGCTGCCTTTCTAGCTCTGCAATCCATTCTAAATGAGATAAAACTTCTTACATGTGAAGTTGACGTAAACAAAAGCATCAAGGTTTGAACTCAATCTCCTGATGTTCAAGAATAATTCCCATAGTACAAGTCTACAAATGCAGATAAGAAAAGTGGACACTACCCAGATATGTGTGGATACCATTGGTGGGCCTTGGGTGAATTTTACAGTTTCCTTTCGGGGTAAGGTGCCATTGGACAAATTGCTGTTCCCTCTCCCTCTTTGAGGCTAGAACTATTTCATGAATGAAGGTCATTAGGAGGCATTAAAAGGCTTCCTAGTGGATGAAAGGTGGATGAGCACTTGGAGTTCCTCAGGTATGTGGTGGGTGGGGTGGGGTGGGGACATGGAAGTACAAGTAAGCCAGGTACCTTCCTGAGAAATTCCCCACGTAGAGCACAGGTAATTAATGCAGCTAAAGGAAGGGGTGGGGGCTGAAACCAACCCAGATCTCCTTAAGCAGAATAACACTATGTTTCACTTATTTTTAATACTTTCCTTCCCCACAGAAGAGAACAAGTAATTGTTCAATTCTCACCACATTTATAAGTAGGCTCTTTTTTTCTGCCCATTCTTCAAAATGGGGTATTCTACAGAGAGAGAGAGAGAGACAGACAGACAGAGAGAGACAGGGACAGAGACAGAGAGAGACAGAGAGACAGAGACAGAGAGAGGGAGAGAGAGAGAGAGAGAGAGAGAGAGAGAGAGAGAGAGGGAGAGGGAAAGGAGAGATAGACAGAGGCAGAGAGGAGAGAAACAGAGACAGAGACATACATACACACAGACACACACACACACACACACACACACACACACACAGAATTTGTCCCAGAACAAACCCCTCTTTCTCATGTGCTGGTCTTATTTCCAGCACAGACTCCTTCTCAGTAAATGTGGGAGTCTGGCATCTAAGGTATACCAGAGAGAGGCGGGTGTCTCTGCTCTACATCCCGTCCCCTCATAGACCTCTGAGTCCAGGAAGACTTCGCTCCACCACCCAGCACATGCTGGATGTCACAGGCAGTGACAAGGTGCCGAGGACCCTACCCCTGCCCAAATGCAGGCTTGACATTCGTGATCAGAAAAGGACAAAAGATGTTCAATGTCTTTGCCACATCTGTGCACCTGCGTAGTGCTGCCAGACACGTTGTCCCTTCTAACTCTTATGTCGCGAGTTGGCAAGCAGACCAAATCATGACAACATCTCGCACTGAACCACAGAAGCCCCCTCAGTTTCTGAATGTCTCCTTGGGCGGAGCTGATGTGCTCAGTGGAGATGCCAGAGCTCAGAAGAGAAGTTTGCTCCATCGCCAAGGACCCATGAACTGGCAGAGCCTGGATCAGCACTCGTCTTGTGTGGCCCAAGGGCCTTTGTTTCTTTCTCATCTGTCCCGATGCTCTTATCATGCCCACTTCCCACAATAACCGTTGTTTCTGCTCTTCCCTCCTTGGTCCTGGTGCCCAAGGAACTCTCAGGAGCACCTTGCAATGCTGGACAGGGTGATCCAAGATGCTGCTGAGGGAGGGAGTCAGGATCTTGTGGAGGGTTTAATGTTGTCTCTTAGGTACCAGGACCCTCTCACGGAAACACATGGATCCACCCTTTCCCTAACCTTCTTCAGTTTTCTTTCTACAATGGGGGGAATCCCCACAGCACCCCACCCGGATTAGTGTGATATTGACATAAGAATCCCCGCCTATCTGAAAATCAGCCACGTGGGTTACAGTACCTTTAGATGGGGTTCTCCACTGCAGATTGGGAAGGGGCTAGATTTGCTATGCTCCTCGGCCCCTGACTTATAATGTTTATGATTCAGGGGTGCACTTTACCCTACTTTATCCAGATGTATAAACCTGGTCTTCTTCTTCTTAGCTATAGTTTTGTTTTTAATGGACTATATCCCTCCATGTTTGTGGGGCCACGTGGAGCCAGGTATACATTCAGGACCTCGTGTGTGCTCAGTTACGTGCTTCCACCACTTAAACCATCTCCTGGCGTGCTCACTGTCTCTATTTTTTTTTTTTTGCTCTTTGGGTCACACCTGGCGATGCACAGGGTTTGTTCCTGGCTCTGCACTCAGGAATTATCCCTGGCAGTGCTCAGGGGACCCTATGGGATGCTGGGAATCGAACCCGAGTCAGCTGCGTGCAAGGCAAACACCCTACTCACTGTGCTATTGCTCGAGCCCCTCACTGTCTCTCTTAAAACATCATCACCACGCTCAGTTATACTTAGACAACTTATTTTAAATTTTTTTCTCATCGCGGAGAGTTCTGTTTGGTGAGCCCTCAGTAGCATGGGAACTCACGGAGCCTGCCACTGGTGGGTGAGACACCCCGTGAAGAAGCACACCCCTTGCCAGGCATCGAAAAACAATCTGAGGGGGCTGGAGCAATAGCACAGCAGGTAGGGCATTTGCCTTGCATGCGGCCAACCCAGGTTTGATTCCCAGCATCCTATATGGTCCTCCGAGCACCGCCAAGAGTGATTCCTGAGTGCATGAGCCAGGAGTAACCCCTGTGCATCGCTGGGTATGATCCAAAAAAACAAAACAAAACAAAAAAACCCAATCTGAGGCAGGTAATGAAAGCAAGTGCAAGGTGCTTGGGCACGCCTGAGGAAGGAGATCCCCACCATGCCCGGGAAGTGGGGCCAAGTTTTGCTTGAGCTGAGGCCTGCCCATTAAAAGGGCATTTGCTGGACCAAAGACCAGAGGGAGAAGAGCATACTAAAGAGAGGGGCTGGTGGGTGTGGAGGACAGTAGTAGGACAGATCATGCCACGTGCAGACCACGCGAGTGCCTCCATTGGCCTGGAACCCTTTATCCTCTGAGCTTACCCACGTGGAGTCCGGGGAGGAGGGAAGAGGAGGCTTGGGGAAGAAGCAGATCCCGTGCCTGAGGGCCGGGCCTTTCTCTCGAGAGCAGTGAAGTGCTGCCACAGGGTTTCCCACAGCGACAAAGCAGCACAATGGCTTCGATTGATATATTTCATTTTCTTTTGGGTGCGGGGAATAAAGTGAGGCACTTTCCACTGAGGTTTATTTAGAAAAGCATGACGGGGGAGAAAGAAGTCCATGTTTGGAGAGAGAACACAGGTTTCTCCAGAGTGGAAGTCAGCAAAGTAACCTGGGGGACAAGCAAGCGAGAGGTGTGTTCACGGGAGAACTTGAAGAGCACGTGCGTGCTCATGTCAAAAGGTCGCGTTCTGGTGCCGTGTTTACGTGGCGAAGGGCCAGAGAGCACAGTTGCAGGGAGCCACGTCCATCGTCTGGGCAAGGGAAACGGGGTGGAGACCACGGCATGCTGGCCTGGATGTGGGAGAGATTTGGGGGGAGGGCTGGGAGGGTGATGATTGGGAGTGGGGCGTGGCTTGGAAGCTGAAGTGAACCCCTCAAACCCGGGCTTGGGACAATGAGGGCAGTAGTCGGCCCCTTTTTTTTTTAGCCCCATCCAGGCCAGCGTGGGCAATCTGGGGAGCTGTTGGCACTCACTGTACACCCAGCACCCATGGGCACGTCGAGTTTTAGTTTGGGGGCAGGATGGGGGAAAAGTCTCTCCCTCTGGTGTTCTGGGATGAAGCTGGAGCGACCAAGAAAGAGGAATGAGCAGAGAAGCCAGCAGTGAGAGGATGCTTTGTTTGTGGAGCTTGGAAGACTGCCACATGAATGATAATTATCGGATAAAATGCCAAGAACTACTGTTCCAGGCATTTCACGGGGCCCGCACACTTCTCTACTGGCAACTGGGTAATTAGGAAGTGACGAGGCACTGGCCTTCCCCCCCAACCCACCCCGGGAAGGTCAGGCTTTCTCCTGCTCACACCTCACTGTTCTGAAGCTAAAGCCAGGGAAGGGGCTGGCAGGAGGTGGCGGGGTCTGGAGACAGATGCGCCCCCTTGGCTGCCCCTGGGGGGGGTGTCCCAAGTGTCTTAGGATTGGGGTTGAGCCCTGACGGCACAGACTCTTAGGAGGTTGTCGTGGTATGTTTGAATTCTCATTGCCCTACTCGCACGCTGCTATGGACAGTAAAGCGTTGGTGGCTTGGTGGCCTCAGTGAGTGTCCATGTCTGCCTCCTCCTCTCCATCTTTTTTATTTTTATTTTTATTTATTTTTTTGCTTTTTGGGTCACACCCGGCAATGCACAGGGGTTACTCCTGGCTCACTCAGGAATCACTCTCTGGCAGTGCTCAGGGGACCATATGGGTTGCTGGGAATCGAACCCGGGTCAGCCGCGTGCAAGGCAAACGCCCTACCCGCTGTGCTATTGCTCCAGCCCCTCTCCATCTTTTTTTAAAAGTTGCTTAAAAATCTTTTTTAAGTACCTCATTTTTCATCACACATTTCCTTTTTTCTAGAAGTTGTTCCAGAGTGAGCTGCCCTGGGGTGGTTTTCTCAGAAGAACGCCCCTTTTCAGGCCAGGATTGGATGGGCAATTCTTATGCTAAGAGGGGTCAGGAGATGAGGCCTTTCTCACAGTTAGCCTTGAAGCCTCTCCTGAGTAATGGCCGATATCACCCCCACTGTCGCCCCCAAACAGAAGCAACCAGACAGAAAGGCAGGGCCGGAGTGAAAGACCAGGGAACGCGTCAGAAGAGCCGGCGCAGGTCGGGAAAGTGGGTGAGGTGGTCAGGCCAGGTGGCCAGGTGGATGGACGGTCCCTTGGAGAGAGATCAAGACGGAGCCCCTGGTTTAAAGACGAGCGGGAACACCAGGAAAGTGTTCTGAAATCTCCAGAGTGAGGCGAAGGGCAAAGCATCAGGTGGTGGAAAAGCAGCAGGGGTCATTCTCCCTGGCTGCATGTGGAAAACCGGACTCCAGCTCCTGGGTCTGACCCCTCCCCCACCCCCAGTGAAATGACCGCACTGTCATTTCCTGGGATATCTGCCCCCCTGCCCCGTCCCCCAGTTTCTTTTGTGGAGGAAAAAACTGTCTCTCCAACTGCTTTCTTCCTTCATTAGCCGTTTGGTTGCACCTGACCCTCCCCCCCCAACTGGGGCCAAGTAGGCAGGAAAATGTATTAAGAGGGGCCAGAAACAGCGGCTCCAGGCTGGGGGGGGGGGGCTGACCCAGGGCTGTGCCAGGAAATCCACTTCCACTTCCCTTCGGGGAGGACAGGGGTCTTTGCTTCAGTGCTGAGGCAGACAGGGGTCTCCTGGACCACAGTGACACCTGTCTCTGGAAAATGTGGCACCTGCTTCACGGGGAACTGTCCATGGCTCTCTGGCCAGCCTCCCCCACCTCTCCCCTCCCCTGCCCCCGACGCGCTGCCTCCCTACACCGTGCTGGCTTCATCCTCCTGAAAGGAGAGGGGACAATGAATGCGCCCCCCCCACTCCCCGAGGTCACCGAGCCTGACAGGGCTCTGGGAACGGGGCCACTGCGCTGCCCTGGGAGAGTGCCGAGCCCTTTGTGCCCGAGCATGGACCCCGAGTGATGGATGCCTCCCCTCTCCCTGCCCCTGGTGGCTGGTGCCCAGCCCGGGGAGGTGGCCGGCCCGGGGGGCGTCTGGCCTTTCTGTCTCGTGTCTTCCGAGGCGGTGACATCAGGGTTGACAGGCCGCTGGCGCCTTCAGAGAGGCCGGTTTTATGTTCCCGGGTTTCTGCTGAAGGCTTTAAAAGGTAGAAAAGGCGCCTTTTCATCAGAACGGGCGACGAAAGAACTGAGGCTTTTTAACTGAGAACAGTAAGGAAACGACAATAAAATCATGTCAGCCCGCCAAGAGGTTGTTCAAAGGTGACCTCCTGCAGCCCCTCCATGAAGGCCGGAGAGCGTGACGCGCCATCGCCCCTGGGTCTGGCCAGCGCGTGCCAGTCAGGAGCTTGGTTGGTGGTGGAGAGGACAGGGTGGCACACCCTGGGCCCAGGGGGTCTGTCTTGTGATCAGAGTCCAGTCCAGCAAGATGGTTTGGAGCCTCTTCTAAGGACTGGCCGGGAAATTGATTCACAGTATTAATATATTAATGTTAATATATTAATATTATTAATTATTTATTATTAAAAAGCATAAAATATTAATATGCTGTCACCCCCTCCCCGCCCCGCCCCCCCTTCACACCCCCCCAACATCCTTGCTGGGGACTCTGGACTGATATAGTAACAAATCAGGATGGAGAGTCGGAACTAGAAACCGGAAGGGCTCTGTGAAGCCTTTCTTGCCTACCTCATGCCCGTTCCTAGGTGGAGAAACCCATCAGTCACTGGGCAGAGGACCCTAGGCCCCTGGTATCAATAAGCATCAATATATAGTGCTAAAGGCCCTTCTGAAATGATCCCAGCCTCCCTTCTTCCCTCCCTCCCTCCCTCCCTCCCTCCCTCCCTCCCTCCCTCCCTCCCTCCCTCCCTCCCTCCCTCCCTCCCTTCCTCCCCTCCCTCCCTCTCTCCCTCCCATCCTTCCTGCTTTCCTCCCTTTCTTTTTTCTCTCTGTCCCTCCTCCCAGTCATGGGGCCCATACCCTGTGGCTTCTCACCCATGGTCTGCAGCGTTTCTGGCCACCAAGCTTCTGTTCCCCGAGATTTGTGTGCTGGGCCCTGCCCTAGGACAGGCAGTTGGGGTGTCACAGGAGGAGGAGGAGGAACTGTCTCTGGGGCCTTTTCTTCCTTGGGTGTCCACACTGTATGCTTTCACTTCCACCCTCTCCCACAGCGGGCTGGGAAAGTTAGGTCAAGAGCGTGTTTGTGATTGCCCAGAATGGCTTCTGGTGGCCAGTGACCAGCACCCATTCCTATACCTTTTTTTGGTTGTTTTTTGTTTGTTTGTTTGTTTCTGGGCTCCACCCAGCAGTGCTCAGGGGCTACTCCTGGCATGGCACTCAGGCATCATTCCTGTCTCAGAGAACTATATGGGGGGCTGGGGCTTGAACCCTGGTCAGCTGCATGCAAAGCAGACGCCCTCCCTGTCTGTCTGGCCACCATGACTCAGGATTCCGGCGGGCGTAGCTCTCCGTAGACCCTTTGCTCCCTGGGTGCGGGAGGAAGGCTGTATCGCCGGATGGATGAACTCCCTCGTGAGAGCGGGAGGTGGGGAGATGGGTGCTTGGGCTTGGGAATTAGGGTCCTCCAGGCTCTGCCTAGGGACCTCACCGGGGCAGGGAGGTCCCCTGGCTGCCGGCGCTGACGTACCCGCTGGATCTCCCTGAAAGTCATTGAGTGAGAAAAGACATCCCCGTGACCACAGACTGAGCCCAGTGGGGACCCTCGAGACGGTCATCCCGGCTGCTCCCCGGCGCTGTTCCTGACTCAGGGTCCTTGTCCGATGCCTCCAGCCTGGCCACAGAAATCTGTTTTATTGCCATGTGGATTTTCCGTTACGGCTGGGAAAAATTTGATCTTGATGTAGTCAATCTTTTCTTTCCCGTTTTTAAGGAAAAGGGATGTCTCGTTTCATGTTTCCTGTCGCTTACTGACATTTGAATTGGGGGACTCCCAGTGGCACATTCTGGATGCTGAAATAATAGCAAATAGCAGCAGCTGATCTTCCTAGACGCGCTGTTCCAGGTGTCCTTGCCAGTCTCGGCGGTTAATATTCCTGACAGCCCTGTGAGGTGGCTGTCCCCTTGCTCCTGGGCAGGTTCTGTGGGTCCAACAGGATAGCGGAGGCCCAGCTGGTGTTGAATCCATCTCTGTACCTCCCCTTCCCTCCCCTCCCTCTAGACAGACTGGTGTTTATTGGGGTGCTCCTGCTTCTTCAGGCTGATTGCAGCACTCGCCTGCCTGTGTTGGGGGCTGGGCGGGTGGCCCACAAGACTGGAGGAGGGGCCTGCAGGAAGGAGTTTGGGATTCAATCATGGGCGTCACTTGTTCCCCGCACTGGGAGTGGCCCCTGAGTGCTGCTAGGTGTGGCCCCCAAATAAAAGTCAACCAATAGGTGATATAGTTTTACAATGACCCGATGAATGCTAATAGCTCTGTGTTCATGCACAGGACGTGCCACGGAGATTCAGAGAGGTTAGTGAGCTTACTTGAGAGCACACAGCGTAGGTGGCTAGCATAGCTCCACTCAGGCTTGCATTTCCTTCCTGAGGGCCCCATTTCAACGACGCCACGTGACTCCCCACCGTGTTCCCAAAATGCACCGTGTGGAGCCTTCGAGGTGGCGAGGTTGTGGGGCTCGTCCACGTGTGTGAGGCAAATGGCCTGGCACAGCGGCATGAGAAAGTCAAGGAGTGTTTGTCCCATCAGGCTGCACCTCACCTCCCTGGCCCTTTGCGGAGAGAATCGCTCTTCCTCCCTTCAGCCCTGAAGCAGCTCCAAACTCCCCCCTGTGCAGATTTATAACTCTTTTGTTTTTTTTTTTTAAATATGTGCATACAGCTTAGGCTGGAGCGATAGCACAGCGGTAGGGTGTTCACCTTTCACGCGGACGACCCGTGTTTGATTCTTCCGCCCCTCTTGGAAAGCCCGGCAAGCTACTGAGAGTATCCCGCCCACATGGCAGAGCCTGGCAAGCTACCTGTGGCATATTCAATATGCAAAAAACAGTAACGATAAGTCTCACAATGGAGACACGTTACTGGTGCCCGCTCGCAAATCGATGAGCAACAGGATGACAGTGACAGTTGACAGTACATACAGCTTGCCAATGAGAGGCCTCACTTTTCATTTGTTTCCACTTGAATTGATTCCTGGCACCAGAGAGGACACTAGAGAGCCGTGGCCAGTGGTCCCCTTTCCCCCACCGCCTACCCTCGCGTATTTGGGGTGCAGCCCTTTCCACCAGGGACAAAAGGAGAGAATTCAAATGTGCTTGATCCTTTCCTTGTGGAAATTTGCCATGTGCTGGGTTGAGAAAATAGGAGCTGGCTGATGTCTGCGAACCAGACACCCTCAGGAATGTGTGCCCCTGACCCTGACCAGCTCTATTCCTCCAGGCGTCTTCCCCGAGCAAGGGCAGGAAATGGGCCTGAAGCGCCATTCCTCCATCCTCGGTAACCTAGTGACCCGCCTCTGAGATGTTTGACTCTGGTCTTAATCTGGTTCTGAGGCGCTCGGTTCCTTCACATTTTAATTGTAAATTCTTTCTCTTTCAGAGTTTAATTTGATTAAACCCCTTTGACTCCCGCCTTTCTCTGTCGCCGTAAGGTGGAATCTTCTGCCCGAATTGTAACTTCTCTGAATCCAATTTCAGCTCTTTGGTCATCAAGGCCAAGCCTGAGATGCAGTTAGTTTGAGCATCTGTCTTTATCATCCCTAAAATCAGCAATGCAATGTGGCTCAGTCCTGAATAACAGGATATTTTTGTCTCTCTCCTTGAAAGCAGGAGCTATTCTGCCTTAGAGATGATGATGTAGAAAGATGCTGTCACCGTTTCATTTTCTAGAAAGTATCTAAATACAAATACAGAATTAAATAGGTGGTCCTGAAACAGATTTGAACTTTATGACACTTTAAAAAAAATCAATGGAGATGGGAAAATTGTCTGCTGAAAGGGAAAAACAACCCTCAATTTATATCCTTAAGTCACAAAAGATACCAAATTAAATTTTTGGTAAGTTACATGCAAAGGAAAATAAATCAAAGACAGACCTGATTACTTCTGAATGTTACGTACTTCAAGTAGAAACGTATTTGTGGCATAAAAGAGAAAAAAATAAAAACTAAATTTGCATATAAGAATACAAAATTCTGTAAGGCTGAAACCAATATACACTGAATGCATTTCTAACCATTGGCAAGTGGTATATACATATGAGGTGTATATGAAAATATGTGCATAAATTAGGTATGTATATGTTTTAGAAATCCATAAGAAAAATAACAAATAATAAAACACATGAAATGAAAAGGACATAACAGGTAGTAAAATTAAAAGGACAGTCACTAAAAACTGTGTTCAGGGACTGGAGTGGATAGGTCATTTGCTTTGCACACGGCCAATCTGGGTTTGATTCCCAGCATCTCATACGGTCCCCCGAGCACAGCCAGGAGTAATTCCTGAGTGCAGAGCCAAGAGTAACCCCTGTGCATCGCCAGGTGTGACCCAAAAAGCAAAATAAAAAACAACAAAAACCTAAAAAACAAAACTGAGTTCAATATTGGTCATAGAATTCAGAGTAATATAACATGGCCTTGGCCTTGCTCAAGGCCACTCTTCACACTTCCAGATGAGCTTCACGCATGAAGGGACCAGCAGAGGAACCCAGGTGTGTGGGACCTGGGGCTGAGATCTCCAAGCCTGCTCGGATTGGGACTGAGCCTTCTTCATCCAGACCCCCCATTTTCCAGTAGCCTGGCAACCATACTCACAAACTGTCCCCGGCACTATGTAATCCCACCAATGGCCAACATCCAGAGACCATAAGACCAAGCTCCTGGAAGCAACATCTAATAGTCTTGTTCTCTTTCTTGGAGAACTTGACAAGCTACCAAGAGTCTATTGCCCACATGGGAGAGCCTTGCAAGCTCCCTATGGCGTATTCATATCCCAAATACAGTAACAGATATATACATACCTCTTGAAGTGCCCGTCAAGCTACTGTGAGTATCACACCCACATGGTAGAGCCTGGCAAGCTACCCGTGACATATTCGATATGCCAAAAACAGTAACAATAGGTCTCATTCCCTTGACCCTGAAGGAGCCTCCAATCGTTGGGAAAGATGAGTAAGGAGAGCTGCTAAAATCTTGGGGCTGAGTGTAATAGAGATGTTACTGATGCCCGCTCGAGTAAATTGACGAAAAACAGGATGACAGTGATACAGTAATAACCCCCACAGCTAAGTAAGTCAGATGTTAAAATATAACCCAAATCAAAGCTAGCAAGACTGCAGAGAAGTGGGAATTTGCTCCAATAGCTGAGTATATGATTGGCAAGGACTTTCTGAAGAGCAATTTAGTGATATATTTTTTAAAAAGTAGAAAAAAACTGTATTCTTATACTTCACTCCTAATCAGTGTTAAGGGTTAGATGTTTATGTAAAAAAGATATCTGTTACAACCACATAGAAAAATGATCCTAAATGCATACTAAGTGTACAATATTGAGGAAATAACTTATATTTGTTAGAAAGAGTATCATGCAGTACTTTCAGTGTTTCCGAAAGAAATTGAAACAGCCAAAACTCACTCAGTACAATGTTAAAGTAAGAGTAGAAAGCAAAGGTATTTACTCCTTTAATTATGTTAGCTGTGGTTCAAACGTTGAAAAAGGGCATAAGTATATGGATGTGTAGACACCCACTGTGTACAGGACTAGAAGAAGACCAGTTTGAGACATCAAAAGTGACTTTCCAGGGCTGGAGTGATAGCACAGTGGGTAGGGCATTTGCTTTGCACTCGGCCAACCCGGGTTCGATTCCCAGCATCCCATGTGGTCCCCTGAGCACCACCAAGAGTAATTCCTGAGTGCAGAGCTAGGAGGAACCCCTGTGCATCACCGGGTGTGAACCCCCACAAAAAGAATAAAAAAAAGTGACTTTCCTCATGGTTACTTTTCAGGGCCATTTTCACACCATTTTCTGAGATTCTTCTTACATTTTTTCCTAAAATTTGCTATTACTGTTAAGAAAAGGAATAAGCATCATTAAAAACACATGTGCCCGCCTTGAAAGGCCATAGGGAAGTCTGTTGCGTGTCAGAGGAGACGGAAGGAAATCCTCGTTCCTGCCCTGTCACATGTGGACTCTTCGGGACGCTCACCCGGAGGGCCGTGAGCCTGGTGGGTGGTGCAGCCCGCCTTAGGCAGAGGATCCAACAGAGACACAAGCAAGTTCAGAGGGTCGACTGTGGCTGGCATTTAGCAGAGACCTGCTGCCCTCAGAGAGAGTCCCGGGCCTGTAGGATATCATTGGTTTGTCCTTTCTCCCTTGCCACAAAGAGTTTAGGCATATCTGGTAATAATCTCTAAATATTCTAGACTACTCCCCTTTTATTCTATTCTATGTCCTGCTCCCCTTGCCACTAGGAGCTTAGGTATATCAGTCACGCCCATCAAGGTGCTCCCGAGTCACTCCCATTCCGTAATCACTTCTATTCTCTCTTCCCCAACTAGTTAATCAGCTTTTCCCCTAATCAGACTCTGTTAATTTGTAAGGTCAGACCTTGCTAGGACAGTGAACTTGCATGGTAAGTTAATATTGCCTTGCTCCTCTCCTTATGTCTTTTGAATAGTTTACTTTAAAGCAATGTTTTTTTTTGTATGGACAAAGAAAGACAGTTGTTAATATGCTTTGGTAACATGGGATTTAATTGGCTTCGAATATTATTCACTCCTGGGCACCTGCTTTCTCGACTTAAGCCTCAGCTGCCCTTACTTCCTAGCACCCCCAAAAGCAGGGTCCTGACGAGGGACAGGATGGACCCAGGGCAAGCGGTGAGTTATGTGCTACCCTGGCATCGAGATGGGCCTGGCCAAAGTGCCTAATGCTTAACTATATGTTAAGAGCTTGGTCATGGACATGTCATGTCATGATATAAAAGCAACAATGAGACTAGGACCCTGCTAGGGATAGGAAAGACTAATCTGGCCTGAGCACTGTAGTCTGAGATTGAGGTGACCCCAGGAAAGCAGTTCTATAAGCTTAATGCATCTCTTGCTATGTCCATGCAAAATGATTAATATTATGAATGCTTATATGTTAGTTGGACAAGGAGAGGAGAAACACACCCATGGGATTCCACTCTTGGGCGGGTGTCCTGCTGAAAGAGAATCTGTCCTAGAAGAAGCATCCCCTGAGGGCAAGAACTTTATCCCTATTGATTGTGACCACACCTATGTGTAAGCCCCAACCCCTCATAGTTGGGGATTTAACTAGGCTGTAAGAGTGGGCTGGGGCCGGGGCAGTCCCAGTGCGAGGTCTGGAGAAGCTAGATCGAGATCTAGATTCAGAGCAAGAAGGAGAATGAAGTAGCACGGGGTAGGAAGAAGCAGGAGGAGAGTCAGAGGAGAATGGAGATGGGAATGGAATAAACTGCAACTGAGACCAACCGGCCTGGCCCTCGTTCCTTCCTTCACCTGCCTCATCATCGCCATCAACCTCCCCGGGGTGGGGGAAGCGGCATGAGACTACTGAACGCTGGTGGCGGGAGAGATAGAGCGCTGCTGCCCTGTGCCCGCTGCCCATTTCCCCCCTCTTTTTTGTGTGTTTACACACGGGCCCACACGCTTCCCATCTCCAGAACCTGCTCCGTGGGAAGTGTTCCCTATTCCGGATGCAGAGCAAACCCTCCCACCTGGCTTCCCTGCTTGTGTCTTGAACATATCACCTTCCCAGCCTGCTCTGCGGTTTTCCCGGCCATCTCTTACCCTAGCCACTGGCTTCTGGGCTGTAGGAACTTCGAAAGGGAGGGAGGGTGAGGCTCAGGAATATTGGCTGGAAGAATGTAGGGGGTGATGGTGGTGGTGGTGGTGATGGCGGGGGGCCGCTTAGAAACTGCACTAGAGGAGAGAAGGCCGAGGCCGTGGCGTCACGCTGCCTTGCTGCGTCTCCGGCTGTGGACGTCACTGCGTGTCTTGACCCAGAGTGCTAACTCTCTTTTTGCTTTCAACATTCACCCATGGTCACGTGAGCTTGCTGGCCGCCCCACCCCCGCGGAGGAGGAGCTCAGGAAATCATAGAGGTGCGTGGCTGTGGAGGGCAGGGGTCAGAAGTGTCGGCTCAGGCGCCCGTGGCACGGCCTGAGTGTGCAGTTCCATCTCCGGGGCTTAGCTGTTTCATGGAAACAGGGAGGCTCAAGCGTCAGCAGGGGAGGAGGTACAAACACTGAGCACGTTGCCCGGCAGGGCCTGAGTGCAGTGTAGGTAGTGGCGGCCCCTGTGAGCCTTCCCTTAGAAAAGCAGTGGCTGTCCCTCTCCCATTGACCATGGCACTGCACGAAAGTTTCCAGAGCTTTCTAGTGCTCTCCCTTCCAGCCATGCAAGGAGAATGAACTTGATGTCTTCATCGAGCTTGATATTTTGCAATGATTATTTTATCATCTGGAGCGATAGCACAGCGGGTAAGGCGTTTTGCCTTGCATGAGGCCGACCCAGGTTCGGTTTCTCTGCCCCTCTCGGAGAGCCCGGCAAGCTACTGAGAGTATCTTGCCCGCATTGCAGAGCCTGGCAAGCGCCCTGTGAGGTATTCGATATGCCAAAAACGTACCAAGTCTCACAATGGAGACATTACTGGTGCCTGCTCGAGCAAATCGATGAGCAACGGGATGACAGTGATTAAACTCTCTCAGGTGCTGTCTAATTTGTTAGTTACTATCCATCACAACAGAGTCACGAAAAGGATCCTCAAAAAAACACTTCTGACCTCGCCGGTGTCCAATATGAATCAGTACCATGTTACCTGTCACGTTTCTGCCATTTACCACCATGCAGGGGTTTTCGTCCTGTGATTTAACGTCTTCTTTTCTGCATTTGAAGCTTCATGAGAGCTGCGTTGCTCCGTCACCCTGTCCCCCTCCCGGCCCCCCCCCCACCCCTCCCACCCATCCCATGCTTTAGGACTTTTCACTCTACACGCATGCTTTCTCCTTCTCTGACACTCATGCCAGAGATGCTGGGAGGTGATGGTCTTCCTCCTGGCACAGGCATCTGACATTTTGCTGGGCCTCCCATCATTTCATCTGGAAAGCCAGACCCTGCTTTTGTACCCTTGGAATACAGAATCTGCAGTTAAGGGAGGATCCCGGCTTCCCTGGAAGGATGAGTCGCTTGCTGCTCCTCCTCTGAGCGTTTAAATCTGCCCTTGCAGGTGTGGGGCGGTGCTGCACTTTTGTCCTTCCATCCTTGATGTCTCACTGCCACTCAGTATGTCCACACTGCAGATTGGTGAGCGCAGTCCAGCTGATTATCTCACCCCATCACCTCACGAGGTTCCCAGGGTATGGTAGTTTAAGTGCTGACATACTCAGCCATGTTCTTAGCAGATCTCTGTATCCACGGCAGCGCCGCTAACTCGACCCCTGAGGTCAGCACATGCCTGACTGTGCCCCCTCACCCGAACCCCCACCTTCCCCGGCCCTCGCACTCACTCTCTCTGACTCTCCTGAGGGCTGAGTTCCTTAAGTCATCGTGGGCCTCTCCTGGCATTGAGATCTGGGCATGCCCATGGCTCCAGGGGACACCCAAGGACAATATTTATTTCTTAAAATATTTTTTTAATGAAGTAGCTGTGATTTACAAAGTTGCTGATAGTTGCATTCTTGGCACATAATATTTCAACACCAATCCTGCCACCAGTGTCAACTTCCCTCTGCCAGTGTCCCCACATTCCTTCCCCACTCCAAGCTCTTCCCCGTCCCCTCCTGTCACCTCCACAGGCACATCACAGAGTTTCAGTGGCTGCTGCTCAGATCTCATTTTTTCAGTGTGGTCAAGTCTGTGATTGGGAAACGTGGTTGTACCACTTACCCACATCACAGGTATAACCAAAGCCCTGATGCCTGTTCACCTATCACTTCCCGTTCTCTTCCCCCACCTTGATTTCTTTTCTTCTCTATCCTTCTGGGTTCGAGTGATCTAGGCATCCTCCTCTTACTGCAGTACATTTCCTCATCCAGTATTCTATAAGCCACAGACAAGTGAGGGCATCCTGTATTTGCCTTTTTTCTTCTGGCTTTTCACTCAACATGATGTCTTTCAGTACAAACCACATTGCAGCAAGTTATGCATGATTTTTATCATTCTTCATAGCTGTGTAGTATTCCCTTGTTATGTATGCAGCACATCTTCATACTCCATCCATCTGTCATTGGACACCTAAGTGGATTCCATGTCTCAGCTATTGTACTGAATGCATCAATGAATACTGGTGTGCATATGTCCCTTTGAGCATCTCTCTACCACTTCTTTCCCACAGAGCAACTCACACTTCATTATCCCAGCCCTGTGGCACGAGTGAGAAATGTGGAGAAGGCTGGGACTTGCTGCCTGTCACTTTTGTATTGGCCAGAGCAATGTCATCATTGTCATTTAGCATTCTCTCCTTCTCCCTCTGTCCCACTTCCTCAAAAAGCTTGTCCCCCTCTGCAGAGTGCTCCTTGACACTAAATCACGACTCGTTGGTGTGGTTTGCACAGGAAGTCGGGGTGATGTTCACCCTGGCTGACACTCTGGCATCTCAAGGATGTTTATTCCAAAATTTGAAAAAAATAGCCAGTAAAAACAAACCACCAGATTTACTTAGACTGGTGCTGGTATGAATGTCAGAGATCCTAGTGGAAAATGGAAAAGCTTGTCCCTGACAAAGCAGGACCCTCATCAGCCTGCTCTGGCTAACTTTTTCCCCCCTCTCTCCCTCCCCCTGCCTGCTTTTTAAAAATAAGGTTGTCCACAATGATTTATTCCATTCAATATTACAACACCAACCCCACCACCATTATACCTTACCCACCACTGTTATTTTGAATTTTCCCAACCACCACCCAAGTCTGCCTCAATAACAGGCCCTAAACAATTTATTTTGTATTGCTTGTTATGAATAATTCTCTAAAAGTGATTTAAAAAGGTTTTCTGAGAAGATAGTGTGTGAAGATTGTTGTTTCTCACCCTGGAGCCATTGAGCCCTCGTATAATGGTTTCTGGCATTCTTACAGGTTCAGCTTGTGTGCTAATATTTTTTTGGAGTTGAGGCTGGTTGCCTTCCACCTTGCATCCTATCCAGCATGTACTACTCCTGGTACATCAGTGGTATAGAGTAAGATGTTGCGCATTCCAGGAACTCTACCATTTAAATAAGGTGATACATTTGGAGTTAAATTTTTAATTGGGTGGTTGACTTTGGGATCTGAGGCATCTCTGCAGCTTGTTGATCTCTTCCGAGATTTATTTGTGAGTCTCCGGGATCGTGGCCAGTTAATGAGCTTATTTGGTGCCAGAAGCAGTTCGTGGGTGTGACTGCCAGATTCCTGGAAGAACAGGGAGATGGGGGGAGGTCTCCTGTTCCTGACTCTTTGATAGCTGGGAGATTTCAGT
Source organism: Sorex araneus (assembly GCF_027595985.1). NCBI lineage: Eukaryota > Metazoa > Chordata > Mammalia > Eulipotyphla > Soricidae > Sorex > Sorex araneus. Next base: position 173,057,999 of record NC_073304.1, on the reverse strand, counting down.
CACCAAACCCTCACACTTGAGTTTTTCAACAGATTCATTCATGGATGAAGTTGGTCCAAGCTTGTGAAGATTGGCTGTGAGCATGGTGGCGATTGGGTTCTGGAAATTTTTGGCTGCCGGGGCTCTGTTAGCAGATGGGTAGGGGACTCATCCCCCCTACCCAACCGCCACCCCTGGGATCAGCCTGCTTTGAAAGGTTGCCACTCCCCTTTGTGTTCCCCTTTGGGTCAGACTGAAGAGAATTCACTTGTCTTAGGCACTTTTTCCCTTCCAGCCACGTTTTTTTTCTGCAGGAATTCCTCAACAGATTAGTAGGTATAGAAATGCAAAGCTTCTAGTTACATTCCATGGACCCAACTGCAGTGTCCTCACTGGAGCGGGTGCTGGATAGTTTAGCTCCACATTCCCCAGGGCCGGGGGTTTCCTGGCAAAAGCTTCAGGAAGTGGATTCGTTGTCAGTTGCCTTGAGGTCTGACATGACTGATGCTCGCGGTGTCAGGCCCTGCATGGGTGCGCAGGCCTCGGGAGATTTACAGCGTGGAATATAAACTGTTTGTGCTCTTAAAGGAAAGCCAAAACTCGAGATGCTCATTTGTAGGGATGGAAGTCATCCATCTTCGGTCTGTCTTTTATAGATTACTTAGAGCTGACATTTTAAAAGACCGATTATGACAGAAACAAATTCTGACTCAAAAAAAAAAAAATTAGGGAAGTGGGTACTTTGCTCTTCCCTGAAAGTGACAGTATGGGGACAGCCTTCTGTCCCATTCTGGCGGGTGTGACAACCTAGAGACAGGCGTGGTTTTCACGGTTCTTTCACTGGGATCCTTTGGACCTACTCTCCCTTGTATTTGCCCCATACATTTGCATTAACTTGGCTCTTATACATGGTCCGCTCTGCCCAGACACATACCGAGCAAGTCCATTCTAACGTGATAAATCTAAGGAAGGTTCTTTCAAAATGTCTCAATTATCGATGCAGATGGGGAACTTCCCAGCTGCCGACAAGAAACCACCACTCTGTTTAATTGGCTCACGAAGGCCGAGCTGGGCGCCTTGTCTTCTAAATGAACGGGGCTAATTTTGCTGGGGGCTGTATTATCTTGGGGTCCTTGGATCTTGAGGTGAAGGGGATGAAGAGGCACATCTCAAGACCCTCTCGGGAGCAGCAAATACCAGCTATTCCTCGCTTTTCAGGAACATTGGCTGGAGATATTCAGAGGGTTGGCACGTGTTCCTAATAACCCACGTCTGGCCCAGTCCTAGTGTGTGGACGCCAAGAACGGCGGCCCAGGTGGGAATTTTCCCATCTGGCCTTGCCTGGGGATGGTGGAATAAATCACTGTGGGGAGAGGTGTAAGGGCACCTCCCTTCGGAACACACCTTGACACCACCACTGATACTCGGGGAGCAGAGACGATGGATTATGGCTGGGATGGGGGTGCTCCTCATGTTGACCCCTACCTGGGGAGGGGAGCACCGTGAACTGCTAATTCTCCATTCCTCTCAGAGCGACAGTCGCGCGCTCCAGGGCTGGGGAGAGAAGGCTGCGATGACAGTGCCATGCCCTGGCTCTCCCCATCTGCCGAGTGTGCTGTGCGCAGCTGAGTGATTCCAGCAGCTCTGCCAGCCTTGGAGTCACCATTGTCTCATCCTGGCCACCACCTCCGAGTGCGACTCTCAACGGCAGGGCTGGTGGGGCCGTGACTTGTCAGTGGCACCCTGTGTGTTTTCTTGTGTTCTTCTGGAGAAGGGGCCGCCCTGGCCCTTGGGGGAGGCTTGCCCTGGGCACTTGGCTCTGCTCTTCCTGTGTGGCTCTCCCCACTCCCACAATGAGAGTCGAGCATCCCGCAGCATGGTGGGGACCCTCTGCAGACATTTCGCTTCTGCCTCACCACCCGGGGAGGCCTGAGCACTTTTTTCCTGTGGGGATGGACAAGATGGGGCCAAGTTCCTGAGCCCCCCACCCCCCACTTGCTTTTTCCTGATGTCTGGCACCTCTGTAAGGAAGCTGGCTGGGTGGCCCCTCTGGGCCCTGTAAGATGCTCACTCAGAGGCTCCCGCTGTCCTGGGTGAGGTCTCTGGGTGTCTGGGCTTCTGTGGCTCCCTGACAAATTAAAAGGGGTGGCATGGCATTCTGCACCCTTGGTGCTCAGGGAGAAAGGAGGCCGAGCCTTGCTTCTTGGTGCCTGGGTCCCCAGAAGTGGAGCAAGAGTGGAGGGCTGCCTGGCTGGCCATGAAGTCTTCCCCGCAGGTCGGAGAAAGAGATTTTTCCCGTGCCCTCCTTGACAGCAGTTTCACCTGGAACCGGAAGTGAGGAGGTGCTCATAGCCACTCTTGGCTCAGCAGAAAAGAGGGACCAGAAGTCCCAGCACCAGGCAGCACCCGGGTCCCCTTTGCATTGCTCCATTACCCCGCACCTAGAGGAACACTAGCTACTTTTGCCCCCCACTATCTCTTGGCGACGATGAAGATCAGCAGTATTTTGTTGTCCTTGACATCTGAGAGGGAAAGCGTTGATTTTCAAAAGGGCTGATTCTGTTTTCCTCACGAGGTTGCTGCAGAATGACATGGAAGAATTCTTCGAGTTGCTTCTGTGGTTGGCAAAGCAAGCATCCATTGCAAGTGACCATGCATCGGCTGCAAGTGGTTGCTTGTGAGCACACTGAAAAGACACACATGCGCGCGCACACACACACACACACACACACTCCCCCAAAGAACCCCACCCAAGGTTAACCAAAATCCAGATGTGAATTTAAACGAGGGTCATTTCACATGTTGTGGAGGAGACCTAATTTGTCCTCGTCTGCTTCTGAATATTTCCTGCTCTTTTTAAAATTCATCGTTATTGTATGAGCGTCTTTCATAATGATGATGAAATGGACAAAGAACTCAGTCCTCTGGTGCAGGTCAGTTTTGGTGATTCAAATGGAGTAAGGATCAAAGGTGTCTAAAACTCTTCGTTCTCCCCAGGCTTTTCCTCTTAGCTGAGCCAAAGGCGGGACGTTCCCGATGATCTCCTAATCCCCGTATACACCAAAGAGACAGCCTGTTTCTTAATTAGGCGGCAGGACACGTTCATAACCTGTAGTCCGTGGACCTGAGAGTCACAAAGGAACAGCAGCAGGGAAGGGTGCCATGTCTGCAGCCGTTAGGTTGCATGATGCTGGCGTTGGAGTTATCTGCGTGTCTCCCTCCCTTTGTTCCGGCAGGGGCCCGGCGGGTCTTAGCTACTGCCGACTAACTGAGAGTCGGAGGAATAGCCACATGCTCCTTAGACAAGATATGTCTGTAGATGTAGCTCTGGATTCGTACATATAATGGGCCGGACGTCCTCATACTCTCATAGAGGTTTGCTGGAGGTAGCAGGTCGGAGAAGGTGTGGCAGGGAGAGACAGACAGACAAAGCTGTCTGGTAGCACATATGTTCCTGCCAAGAGTGCTAAGATGCCTTGGCAAATGCAGCAGTCTTTGGGCCCATCCAACGAGATCCAGACACCCTTTGTATTTGTGCTCTGTGCGATGGATGTCTCCATCAGCCAGACTCTTCGCAAAAACAAACAAAAGAAGATACCCTCCCCCAGCCCCAAAGAAAACCAAAACCAAAACCAAAATAAACAAACAAAACAAAACCCAAAACAACAACAACCCCACACAACAAATCCAAAAGAGGGAACAGTCCTGCCTTCTTAGCTCCAAATGCAAAACGCATCTCATTTTCCTCCTCCCCACCCTGGTTCTACTGTCCATTGTCTGAATGTCCATTGCTGCGGCTCTTGCTCTTCTAGAGATTGTCACAGCAGGGGCAGAAGGCGGTGAGAGAAACCAGTGTCCAAGCTTTGCCTGTCTATTGCTTCTTCCATTTCATTGCTCTGCTTAAAAAAAAAAATTAAATAAATAAGGCTTTCCCTTACTAGTGGCCTCTCTCCAGGAGGAGGGAGGAAAATGCAGATTTCTAGCATGTGCCTTTCTTATCATACACTGCTGTGATGAGCAGTTCAGCAGTACTGTTCACAAAACTTGAAAATGCAGCAAGAGTAGAGGATTCTGGGAGGGAGTGTTGAGGGGGGCTAGGGGCCAGGGGGGGTTGCGCCTGGGAGGTTGATTTGTTTCAGTCTGGATGCCAAGGATAGTCTCCGCCTATGAGCTTTGGGGGCAATAATTTGTTTTCAGCCGCATTCTTTGTTTGAAAAATCACGAGAAAAGTCTTGTCCGTGTGTCCAGCATCCCATTTATTTATTTTGGTTCAGTTCAGCATCTCCCTGGGAATTTTAAGCAAGGCCAGATCTGCCCTTTGTTATTTGTTCAAAGGTGGCTGTTAGTTCAGCTGGATCAGCTCTTTTTCAGATGATTTCAGTCTGTCGGTGAAATTCAGGTGCCAGTTTCCAATACCTATCACAAAAAGTGGTGTGACCACATTTGGGTGTGGCTGTGGGATTCTGTCTATAAGTTACACATGGGTTTTCTGGTTTTTTTTTTTTTTTTTTTTTTTTTTGGTGACTTTTCTGTATGGACAAGTTCCTAATTCTGACCAGGTCAGCTCCTCTGATACTTCCCAAACCTTTCAGAAGTTACAAGATTATGCATTCAAAATTGACTTTTAGCAAAGTATTTCAAATAGGCATTTGACATAGGGCATTTGAATGCTGGGAATTCCTCTCAGCGACTTCAACTTTATACAATCTATGTGTTTTCAGGTAAATGATTAAAACTCATCTCGTAGAGAAAGAGAAAGAGAAAAGTTCAAATGAGATTTGAACTCTATAGTCAAGCAATTTTGCTAAAAACAAAACATTTGCCTATTTTGTGAACTTGGTTTTTCAGTTAGAAAAAATAGCCTACCTGTCTTTGGTTGTCCATAGTTTTCTTTGCTGTGATTGTATAGAAAAAAAAAATGATTCTGGCTTGATCTCTTTCTTTTTTCCCCTCAAGCCGTCTACTTTCTGGCATAACTCCAGGACTTTTCCTATTGTCAGAATTTGCAAAGCATTCAGCATTTGAATTCTAAAATGCATTTCAAGTCAAAAGGGGCCATATCTTCTTGCAGAAGATGAATTTCCACCCCCCCTTTTTTCCCTTTGAAGATTCGCTCCATTTTATAACACATGCTGGTAGGTTGGGGTTCAGTATGAGCTCATGATTTTTTTCTTTTCCAAAGAATGATTGTAGTCTGTCTGTGAAGCTAAGGGTAGGTTCACTTTGGGGGCTCCATAAATCATGCGCATGCGCCCCGTTCACCGGACATTGGAAGTCCGAAACCCTCCTGGCTCTGGACAGCTTCAGAGCCCCCCTGCACACCCATTCTTGCCCGTTCCATTCTCTTCGCCTCGATTCTGGGGGACTTGGGACCCAGCCACCCTGCCTCCCTTCTTTTGTGAAGGAACGTTTTGAAGTGTCTATAGAAAGAGAACTTCTTCAAGAAATGCAGAGCGGACCATGGTTTGAATGCACGTCCGAACTGAATCGCGGCCACCCCGGTGGTTATTTCATTTCCTGCACATAACTAGGCCCTGAGAGCAACCCTCAGCCAGGAATTGTGAGCCACAAACATTTATCTGAGATAAAGTTCCCAAGCTTTTGCCAAGGAACAGTCACTGGGTGAGCTGGGGGTGGGGGGTGGAGAGGTAGGGTGGGGTTGATTCAAATGTCAAATTTAAACAAACGCTTACAAAGCCTTGGTGCTCTGGGAAGTTAGTGAGATTAATTTCTTGAGAGCGTTGTGGCAGGGGGTCCCGTTTTCTAATCCGTTCTCAGTTGGTCAAAGGGGGAAAGAAGGGGAAATGGCTGAAGTTTGATCAGCTTGCCTCAGTTTTTTCACTCCAAGAAGCTAGTGACTGGGGCTCACGAGACGCTCGAGTCTCTGACTGCGGTATGTGAACAAGTCGCTGTTGCCCTCTGTAGGAGTTGTACTCCTCGGAGCCGGAGGAATGTGTATGGCCCTGGGACACAGACTTGGCGGGAACCCAGTCTTTGGCCTGGGTCCCCTGCAGATATTTAATTTCTGCTGGCTCAACTTAAAAGGAACAAGGGAGCTTTATGGGCAAGGTTGATCCCCAGGCATTTTAAGGCACGGATTCAAGTTCATCCATTAATCCAAGTATTTCACACAACTGTCTGTAGTTGTTCCAATAGATGTAAAACTTGCCAACCGTGCCGAAGACTGGACCTGGGTGTGTGTTTCTTGAAAATGGACTCATCTTGCCTCTAATACTTTACATTTTGAGCACAGTGAGGTCAAGATATTGTCAGTGAATTATATATTCTAGGTCCTAAAAACAGTAATACCCATTCATTTTTTAAAAAAATTATTAATTAAAAAAAATTGTTTGAGGGCCTCACTTAGCTTTGCTCAGGGCTTACTCCTGGCTCTGTGCTCGACCAATCACTCCTGGTGGGGCTCAGAAAACCCTGTGTGATGCCGGGGAACGAATTTGGGTTAGCTGCATGCAAGGCTAGCGCTCTACCTGCTGCACTAGCGCTCTTCAAGAAACATCTTTAAAAAAAGAAAATGAAAAGTGCATCCTCAGGCATTTTCTAACATCTTACCAAGAATTAAGCAAAAGAACTCGTGTGTGTGTGTGTGTGTGTGTGTGTGTGTGTGTGTGTGTGTGTGTAGGGAGACAGAGTAGGAGGCTCTAGTCTTTCAGGTTCATCAGACAGGTTTAAAATAACCACTTAAAATGGCAGTGTATGGCCAATGCTAATAAACTCATTTTCCGTCTCCCTTATGGAAATGCTGGCTTTCTCAAAGGATATATTTGAGTGGGATGCTGTGGCGGGTGGCACACACACCTGTCGGGGGTTATCACCCCTTTTATGATCATCCCTTGCAGTTCTTTTTTCCCTTTAATTTGGGAAGATAACATTAGGCTTCCCCTTAATGACAGGCACATCTGTCTTCCTCGGCTTAACTACACGAGGCTTTCAGAGATAAAATGGTCATTTAATTTCCTCTGTAAAGAGGGTTCCTAGTTCTCATCAGAAGTGTGAAATATTATTACAAAATGAAGACTTCTTACCATGGTGATCGACTTGGACAGTGAACTGTTCTTGACATATTTGGGGAAGCAACCAGAAAGCTCTTAATGGTTTATTCAAATAGTAAAAATGTTGAATTCGGAGACGATGTTTTATCTTCACCGTGTTGGGTTTAAAACACAGCAAATATGGAAAACTGGGGGTTCTATCCATAGAAGTGCTTTGACTAGTTCTTTTTTTCCCTCTAGTTTTTTGGGTTTTTTTTTTTTTTTTGGTGGCATGGGGATTTGGGGAAGGGAACAGAAGTTATTCCTTATTCCCTCTAAGTATAAATTTTGGGGATTTCCTTGAAAAAGGATTATTTTTAAGTTGATGTTTTAAGTATAGAGAGACCCAGGAAAGTTCATTATGCAGCAAGCCAAGGCTGGTTGGTTTTTGTTTGTGTTTGCTTTGTTTGGATGCCAGAACTCCAACAAAGAGTTCTCTCACACATGAGGCATAATGCATTACCACAGGGCAACCACTCCTGCTGGACTTTTAAATTTTATCTCTTAATACTCTCTCTCTCTCTCTCTCTCTCTCTCTCTTTCTCTCTCTCTCAGAGATATGGAAGGGTAGAAATAGGAAATACAAGATGTTGACTCCAAGTATGTCTTGCAAGAAAGTTGGAGAGCATTAGAAATCATATCTAAGGTACCCAGAGGTTGGTTGCACAGTTAGAGTACCTAGTATGTCTAGGTTTAATTCCTGGTCTCCTTAGCATGATTGAGTGTGGCTCTGGAAGACCCCTGACATGACTGGGAGCAGGCCCGGAGGCTCCCAGTACCATGGGGTGATGGGTAAATCCCTAGCACAGCAAGGCCTGAGTAGCACCCTGGGCATTTGCATCGGACTAGGCCTGGCTAGCCGAGAATTGTCAGTGGGACCATGGGTTCCTGAGCATGGCATGGAAGGCCTCCCAAATGGAACGACAAATTAAGTCACATGTCATCTTAGTTATCCTTCCAGAGTTCGCAGGACTGCTGTGAATGTCAGGTCTTTACTCTCGCCCCCTCCCTCCCCCACTGATGCCATTCTTCACCCAACTCCTGGCCTGATGGAACTAAAATAAATCCCTCTGGAAATCCCAGTGCTATTTCCTGGGGAAGATGGGGCCTCCAGGCATAAACTGAGAACTCCGAGTACGTGTACCTTAGCCCCAGCACTCAACCTCTGGAAGCAAACAGGCTTTGTTATTGCTGCAGAACCTTTCCCCGAGGAACTTCGTGGGGTTTGATGATCCTGAGCTAATCCTCCTTCCATACCCACCTCCGAGATAAGTAACCGAGGGCCACGGAGCAGTTCAGGTTTACCCAGGGCAAGACACAGGGGTCTTTTCTCATTTTCCCTTCACTCCTGGACAAGGTTCGTTTGCCACAAGCTGATCTGGTGGCCATGTTGGGGAGGAAGCTGGGAATTATATCAGTGACAGAGCTGACTTTCCCAGGTGCTTGACTGATCCTGCTGGAATACCAGGAAATACGTGTGTGTGTATGAGAGAGAGAGAGAGAGAGAGAGAGAGAGAGAGAGAGAGAGAGAGAGAGAGAGAGAGAGAGAGAGAGAGAGAGAGAGAGAGTGTCTTTGTAAGACAATAAATAGAGGTGGGATCTAGCCACTGAAAGATGAATAAAGCAGCATTCCTTTCCTGGAAGCATGGTGAAGAAAGACCCTGGATTCTCCAAGACATGCCTGAACACGTTCAGTAAAATTATTAACAATTCACAAAACAGTTGTTGAAAGCTGGTTTCCCATCCAGGGACTGAGAGATGTTGTTGGAAGTATAAGGGTGGTAAAAGATGCAGTAGGGGCCCTTAAAGACCTTATCAGCTGGAGAGAAAGAGCAGTCAACTCAGTGCTGTGGTCTAAGAATCTTACTGCATGGTACAGTGGGCCATGGGACAAAAGATCAAACAGGGATCCTACCCACTAGGAGCTTAGGTTGTGAGTCAAAGATCCAGATTGGAAACTGCACGGTACATGTAGGGTGCCCTGGTGACTGATGCCCCGCCCGCTTTCTGGGCTGGTAAAGGCTCAACGGAGGAGTTGATGTCTGACCTGCTCTGAGTCTTGATTTGGAGGTTGGTTCATCTAGTGCCCACCAACATGCTGGCCCTTCAGTGCTTCTCCTCCACAGAAGGCAGGTTGAGATTATCATTTTAATTCAGTAGACAAACAGGTGCTACTCTTACTCTTGTTACTGTTTTTGGCATATTGAATACGCCATAGGTAGCTTGCCAGGCTCTGCCATGCGAGTGAGATACCCTCGGTAGCTTGCTGAGCTCTCCGAGAGGGACGGAGGAATCAAACTGTGTGCAGGAAAACACCCTACCTGCTGTGCTATCAACAAGTTTCACAATGGAGACATTACTGGTGTCTGCTTGAGCAAATCGATGAGCAGCAGGATGAAGGTGACTGTGACAGTGACAGACAAACAGGTGATGGAATATACCAGGAGGTCAATAGTAGATAGTTGTGAAAATAAATTGCTAGAGATCTAGGCAAGGGCCATCCTCTTTTGCAGGCAGCCAGTCCAGGTGTCCACCTACCTGCCTTTCTTTTATTTGATTTATTTATTTATTTTTGCTTTTTGGGTCACACCCGGCAATGCACAGGGGTTACTCCTGACTCTGCACTCAGGAATTACTCCTGGTGGTGCTCACCACCTGCCTTTCTGTTCAAGCTGCTGTCTGTAGATTAGCCTGGTGGGGGTGGGGGAGGGGTGACGGAGGGTGGAGAGGAAAAACGATTCATTCTACCTGGAAGATGGAAGAAGCCAGAAGGGAGGTGGGACTGAGCATTGGAAGTCCAGAGGACTTTTCCCTGATAAGCATAAATGTGATAAGGAGGAGGCAGGGATGAAGGCAGGGGGTGGTGTGATTAGAGGACCCTGTCCAGTTTGCTTTGGCAGCAGCCATGGAATCTGGAAGGAAGTGGAGGAAGCCAGGTCAGGCAAATGGCCTGGTGTGGGAAGGTGAAAGCCAGGTTTGTTTGTACGATTCTGACAGGCAGCGAGGAACCTTCATTACTGGGAGTTTTGGAAAGTAATTTGGACGATGGAGAGGGAGAGGAGTGAAGAAAGGTTTCAGTCGGTGGTTCTTTGCAGGGAAGGACAAGACATCAGAATAACCTGGGAAACTCTTATGAAATCCACAATCCTGGGCCACTTTCTCCTGAGTGCTGGTTTTCTTCCTCAGCCATGTTTCTGATGTGATCCAGGGTGACGGGAAGTAAAAGGAGTAAGATTATTTGGACACAGCGTAGGAGGTGACACTGACACAGCCTGGCTTTTGTGGGAGCGAAGCAACATCTTTGGACAAGATTTCGGATTCTTCTTGACAAGGTGCAGAATCCACAGTCTCTGTAGGAAGCAGGTAGCAGAAGGAGCTGGCATTCAGGGGCGCTTCCAGCCAGAGAGACCCACATCACTTATTTATTTTTTTTAAATTTTATTTTATTATATTGAATCACTGTGACAAAAAAATACAAAGCTTTCAGGTTTAAGTCTCAGTCATATAATGATTGAACCCCCATCCCTTCACCAGTGCACATGTTCCACATCCAAGAACCCCAATATACCCCCTCCTACCCAGCCCCCACCTAAGTAGCTAATGATCTTCACTTTATTCTCTCTATACTTTGAATACATTCAATATTTCAATAGAGAACTCACTATTATTGTTTGGAATTTCCCCCCAACAATCAGGCCTGCTGAAAAGGCATCATTTAATAATTTCTTTTCATTGCTGAGAATGAAGATTCTATGAGCTGCGGCTGCGCGGTTTGGGGTTTCGGATGTTTTAGTTCAGTTCACAGTCTAGATGCATTTCTGTAAGAAGCTGCTCTGGGCGCCAAAATGGGTTAGAAGACCTCTTGGATCATAGTCTGTATAAGCAGAGGGTCTGTTTCGAGAGCAGCAGCTCCGGATCTTATTTGGGCCGATGGTGTGCCGGTAACGCCCCCTTCCCATGATCGCCTATGAGCCACAATATTGCAAAGTTCCTACCTCTGGGTGGAAATCTTAGGGGGTGGCTCTCGCCATGTGGATGATGCCTCCACCGCCATTTTCCACGCAGAAAAACAGAGAGACCCACATCACTTATGAAGCGATGCAAACTACCACATCAATGGTATCAAAAGGCAACAGAAAAAAAAATCCAGAGGTGAGGGAGATTTGTGTTGGCTGGAGCAGACAAATAAGTCGAACTTGGGCTGCATCCAAACCAGGAGTAGAATATTCAACCATGAGAGGTGAGGAGACTGAAAATGGAGATATATTATTTACACCCCCCCTGCAAAATAAAAGTATGGAGTATGAGGTGTGGGGTAATGGGTGGAATTCTCTTTCTTGAGGTCAGGACAGTTATATTAAACGACTTAGTCATAAAGCCTAATATCCCACCACTCTTCACTCCGAGAAGGAACCCTTATTTCCCACAATTTATAGATCGAGTTATTGGTTCCAAGAGATTAAACAAATGACCCAAGCAAATGGCTGCCAACGGAAGGGTGCGCCTGGATATAGATGCTTTCAATCCCGGCTCTTGATCCGCTCCATCAGGTTCCCTGTCCTGAGAGGCCGCGCTCATCTCTTCGATGTCGCTGCACATCTCAGCTTGTGTGTAGCTGACCCAAAGATAGAGGAGACTTAACAGAGAATTGTTGAATTAGGTGGACTATGTATTATTATTTTTAAAATTTTATTGCTTCACCATGAGATATAGTTACAAGCTTTCATGTCTGAGTTGCAATCACACAATGATCAAACACCCATCCCTCCACCAGTGCACGTTCCCCAACACCAATATCTCTGGTATACCCCCCCTTTCCCACCCTCCCCCTGCCTCCATGGCAGACAATATTCCCCATACTCTCTCTCTCCTTTTGGACATTGTGATTTGCAATGCAGATACTTAGAGGTTATCATGTTTGGTTCTTTATCTACTTTCGGTATACATCTCCCACCCCGACTGATTCCTCCAGCCATCATTTTCTTAGTGATCCCTTCTCTATTCCAGATGTCCTCTCCCCGCCCACTCATGAGGCAGGCTTCCAACTATGGAGCAATCTTCCTGACCCTTCTATCTACTGTCCTTGGGTGTCGGTCTTGTGTTATGTTATTTTATACTCCACAAATGAGTGCAGTGAATTAGGTGGACTCTTAATCTCGCACTGGTTTCTTCTGCGCATCTGTTTTTATTATTTGCCATCTATACTTCAGACTAAATGCAAAAGGTCATGTGTGGTCATAGTAAGGTAAACCCAAACCAGCTCACCGTGGAGAGGAGGGAGTTAAGACAGAAATAAAGGAAACTGCCTGAAAATTCACTACCAGTTTTCCTGCAGAGCTGGACTAGCATTTTGACCTCAGCTTCTCACCCAAAGGTTTTCTCAGCCATCATTGAATCTGAAAGAGCTGGGTTAGTTCTCTGGGGTGAGACTGCCCTCTGTCCTGTGGAACCCTCCAAAGTCAGACAGAAAGAAAAACCAAGAATAGGACGAAAGAGGCCTCCTCTCAGTTGTACCAGTTGATAGGTACAAGCTCTATTTTATTTTATTTTTTTTCCATCACCCAGTCTCTGTAAAAGAAGACTGGAACCAAACCAGGATGAATTAACGAGCAATTCATCCAAAGAGAGAACAGCAACAAATAAAAAGTGAAGGGAGGCAGTAAACTTTGCAAGTGCCCTGGGCAGATACTGTAGCATTATCTGGTCTCCCAGTCTTTCAAATGGAAAAGTCTCAGCAACCAAGGACAGAAGAGAAGAAATACCCTCAGGTGAGACACAGACCAAAGTCAGGGAGGACCAAGGCAGGCTGGACGGGGACCAGCTCCTGGAGCCCCGAGGCCACTCACACAGCCCCCAAAGGCACTTAGAGCAGTTCTGCCACTCAAAAACAAAAACCAAAAAACAAAACCAGCAATCCTTGGGGCTGGAGTGATAGCACAGAGGGTAGGGCATTTGCCTTGCATGCGGCCGACCCGGGTTCGATTCCCAGCATCCCATAGGGTCCCCTGAGCACCGCCGGGGGTAATTCCTGAGTGCAGAGCCAGGAGTAACCCCTGAGCATCACCAGGTATGACCCAAAAAGCAAAAAAAAAAACAAACAAAAAAAAACCAGCAACCCTTAATGTCAGGGCTGGAAAGATAGTGTAGTGGGAAGGGCATTTGCCTTGGTTGGATCCCTGGCATCCCCAGATGGTCCCTTGAACCCACCAGGAGAGATCCCTGAGTGCAGAGCCAGGAGCCAGGCCAGAGCACTACTGGGTGTAGTCTAAGAAACAAAGAAAAAAAAACCCCGTTATTCCTTGTGTGTGTGTGTGTGTGTGTGTGTGTGTGTGTGTGTGTGTGTGGTCTTACCTTCCCTCACCGCCAGCCCCCAGTAGTGCTGTCATGTCGAGAACACCAGGCAGATGGCACTTCCTCCTGAGAACAGCAGCTTCCTTCCTCCAACATGGCACCCTTGTTGTGGCCCTCATGAGTCACCCCTCCTTGGTCCTTGCTGGCTAGTTTTCCCTTGTCAGGCTGTCTGTCCCTCAGAGGAATCATCCACCCAGGGGCAGGTCCCTTGAATGGACCTCCACTGAGGCTGGTGAGGGTGAACCGCTCTCAATATTCACCCAGAGCCATTGCTCAGAGACACCTTTTCCTTCTTCATGGGCAAGCAAGAGGGACAGGGATGCAGGGGCCAACCCCCTTCATTTGATTGGTTTTCAATGGTCCAGCTCTGGGGACTCTGGTGGTGGACTCTCCTCTTCCCACTCCCTGCGGGCCTGTCTCCACCCATCTCAGCCCGCCTCCATCCGTCGTCCCTCACCTCCGAGGTCCCCATATTTCTGGCTCCCAGCCAACTCCCAGGGTCCAACTGTGCCCAGCTGGCCTCTATCCAGCCCCGAGCTTGCTGTGACGTGGATTATTGCACCGGTGCTGTAGCGCCCTCTGCTGGCTGCTCCTCACGGCCGCTGCCTGGCTGCCCTTCGGGAGGGTGGCCGGCCTGATGGGGGAGGCGCGGGAGGCAGGGAGGCTGCGGGGAGGCAGCCGTGGCGGATTCCCATTGTCGTGGCAGGCGCGCGGGGACACCTCACGTATTTGATGCTCCACATATAGATACAGGCTGTCGTGTTTTGGTGGAGGCCGACAATATTGTGCTCATCTTCTCGATTGTAGGCAAAGATGGGCTGTCTGGAAAGCTGGACTCCGCCTGGAGCCGCTCCGCAGATTGCTGTTTTGCGAAGCCGGCCGCCTCCAAGTGACTCAGACGCAAACATTGAACAGTGATCTCCGAGGGCCATCTGGTCGCTGCCGGCTCTCGGGCTCCGTGCGTTCTGCCTGATGGAACCGTCGCAGAAGTCAGCCGAGGGCCTGCCATTGGCGTCCTAGCAGGTCCCCCTGAGCAGAGCGAGAGGCGGTGCAGCTGCTATTCCGAGGCCGGGGACGACGGCGCCTCCCCCCAGGTCAGTGGATGTCTGGTCAGTCTCTAAGTGATCTGGTGGCAGCCACAAGGGGACTTCAACATGCAAACACATGCGTGCGTGCACACACACACACATGCACATGCACACACACACAGAGCATTGTACCACTTGTCGAGCTTGTGTCCATCCGTGTGTGTCTGACCTGGGCTGGATTACACTGACCCTTGCATCTCAGGCAGTAAGTAGGTCCTGGGCGGGGGAGTCCAGGCGTATCATGGTGCTCCCTGCTGACCCCACTGTCATGGCAGAACCCACAGATATCCCACTGGCATTGCTGGCCATGGGTCTCTGTGATCAGATGTGTGGTGGCAGGTTCGGGGCTGTGGGACAGAGCGTGTCGCTGGTGTGAAGCTCACGGACTTGGAGAGGGGTGACCTGTCCCCCACACCCTGTGACCTCCGTGTCAGGCCGGGTCTGGGCAGCAAGCGGCAGGGTTAGAGCCTGGGCTGGCCATGTGCAGGGCAAGCGCCCTACCTGCCGTGCTATCACTCAGGCCCCTGTTGACTCTCTTTAAAAAATTTTTGTTAAAATGCACACAGACCAAACATCACCTTCTTGACCATCATTCAACGTGGTCGAGAGGCAGGTAGATTCCCAGAACTTGCTTCAGTTTGGACAGGAGGAATTCAGATCAGCACCCCTTTATCATTGTTGCTATGCTGGCCCCGGACCTCTTTCTGCACCCCAGCCTCTTGCATTTGTGTGAGTGTGTCACTGCCAGTTGAAAAGACGTGAGAGATTAAACCAGTAGTTCAACCCATGGCACCACACCCCACAGCCTTCTTTCTTGTTCTTGTTGTTTTTGTGGTGTTAAGAAATAAAGGAGTGTGTGTGTGTATGTGTGTGTATGAGAGAGAGAGAGAATGTGTGAGAATGAGTGTCTGTGAGAGAGTGTGTCTATGTGAGAGAGTGTGTGTGAGGATATGTGAGTGTGTGTGTGAGAGAGTATGAGTATAAGTGTGTGTGAGAGACACACAGAGTATGAACATGAGTATATGTGTGTGTGTGAGAGTGTGTATATGTGAGACAGTGTGTGTGAGTCTGTGTATGAGAGAGAGTGTGTGTGAGAGAGTGTGTGAGAGTGTGTGTATGGGAGAGACTTGTGTGAGAGAGAGACACAGAAAGTATGAAAATGAGTATGTGTGTGTGAGTGCATGAGTGTGTGTGAGACATATAGAGAGTGTATGAGTGTGTGTGTGTGTGTGTGTGTGTGTGTGTGTGTGTAAGAGAGAGAGAGACCCATAAACTTAAGTGAAATTCCATACCTCAACCGGCATGCAGGTGGCTGTAGAATTTAATACCTCACCCCCACACCCCCTCTCTTGTAGAGGGGAGAGAGGAAGGAACTTGCTAACCTTTGGTGAGAAACATCTATGGGCCAGATGCTGTGGTAAGTGCTATGTTTGAAACCATCTAGTGCTCAGGGGGATGTAGGAAGGCATTACTGTTAGATCTGGAATAGGTAAAGTGATGCTCAGAGAAGTCCGTTGACTTGTTCTGAGCCTCACAGCTCACCCCCGGCTGACTGAGGATTGCAGCATGGGTCCACTGGCTGTGGCACCAGTGCACTTTCCCTGTGTCACGTAACCTCGGCTTGATAAAAACAGGGGTGTTACCCATGGAGGAGACCTTCCTCCCAGCAGAGCTCCGCTCGCTAACTTGCTTCCCCTTCGTTTCTTGGGACCTTTTCAATTTTCTGGCTTTTTGCCTTCGCTGACAAGCAAACACCCCGGTTTCCCCAGAAGTCATATCCTCCAGAGAAAGAAGAAACATTTGGTAGGATTTGGACAAAGATCCAAGCAGCATAAATGAGCTGTCTTCTCTCTGTGAGCCTGTCTCGAGAGTCCTTGCTTTTTCTCGCCTTCTTCTTTTGCGACTCCGACTTTTCCAACTCGCATTCTTGTTGGGGGTGGGGGAGGCGGGTGGCTGGCCTTGGGATGGGGCCCAGATCCCCGCAGCGGGGCTCCGGGTTCACAAAAGGCCAAGTTGACGTCCAGGCCGCATCTGATTCATTTGATGCCAAGGGAGTATGAGGTCTCGGGGCCAGGAGAGATTTGCCTCCTGCGGGGGTTTGGATAAGCCCCAGCTAATCTCCGTGGCTTCTGAAGGGCACACCTGCCCGCCGGCCCGCCAGCAGCCTCCTCGCTCATTTCCCGGGGGAAGACTGGGGTCAGAGGGCCTCCAGAAAGTCTTTCATCCCCCACGGCCCCGCCAGGCCCCCCTCGGCAGCACCTGGGTCCACACATAAGACTTCCTTTGAGGGGAGGTCGAGACGTCGACCCTCCCGGAATGGGGCCCGTGCCCCCTTCCTTCCTGCCGTCTCAGGCAGCTTGCTCTTCCCTTCCTTCTAAAGACGCCTTTCATTCCAGTCTCGTCGCACACAATTTTCTCCCCGTGGGGCTAAGCTCAGCAGAATGATTTCTGGGCGGTTGAGCTGCCAACACATAGTAGGTGCTCAGGGAAGCAGGCTGGTGCCTGGGGCGCTCGGGAGAGACGGAGTCTCTGCTGTTACATCCTCGGAATGTAACGGGGACACTGATCTATGAGGAACGTCCAGCACCCCAAAAACCACTTGTGTTTAGTAGTGGGAGGCAAACCTTCTTTGCCCAAGTCACTTTTTCTGTCTTCCTTTTCTTCTTAAGTTCTCTTTAGGAGTGTCTAATAGGGAAACTGCTTTTCCGTTACCGTTCTCCTGATGGTTCAGGTCAGGAAGCCCTTTTCTTCCCTCTCTCCTTACATCCCTATTCTCTCTCTTACTCTCATTTTTCTTTTCTTGCCATAAAATGGAGATAAAGTTAACTTTTCAAAGAGGGTCCTATTAATGGTGATTGGTAGAGTACTGGGGGGAAATCTGATATAAAACTTGTAACCCTGCAGATCGGGCACTAGTTCAGAGGGGCAGAGTGATGCCATCTCAAAGTTCCACTGGCCCTGGTGGCTCCAAGTCCCACTGGGTCTGAGCATTGAGGCATCCAGCCATTGAAGAACCAGGCATTCCTGGGAATGCCTCCTCCACCTCAGAGCTGCTTGGGAGGGTTCCCCTTGTCCCCTGTTCAATATAATTGAATTCCACTAATTAATTATATTGCATGTGAGTAATTCCACTGCCCCTAACACCACTTGTATTTGCTGGGCCCTAATTCTAAGTCCCTAGGCTACATAAGATGGGATCAATCCAACCCTGGGGAATCAGTGTAGCCAGACCGAGACGCTGTTGGAATAATCTGTGATGGCTGATGGTCAGTCTGAGCTCTACAGAAGGGCGGGAAGGGCAGGTCAGTGGGCATGAAGCGCCCCGATGGTGGGTGTGGCAGTGAAGCTTGTGTCGGCCTCTTATAAGAGGAGCAACGCTGAAATGGAAGCTCCAGGATGTGGAATCATGTGGAACTTTCACTGTCACCCTGAGGATAAGTCCCCATGGCCAGCCTGTCTGTGGAGGTCTCTAACTTGAGCCTGGCCCTGCATCTGGGCCACTCTATGTTCTTCCCCATCCCACCTCCGTGGAGGTTGTCATGTGAGAGCCCGAGACTCCAAAGTGATTATTTTTTCTTTTTCAAGGACACCGTACATCACGATAACTGACCAGCCAATGACTAGTTTCCCTTTCAGTTTGGGTTGTCCACACATCACAGTGTGGGGGTGACTTTCAGCTCTGGGTTCTAATGATATGGGCTGGAGCGCTTGACCTCTTCCACCACCCGCAGCAGCCCTGTTAGGAAGTGTTCGCTGGCTGCTGGGTCTCTCCTGTGGGCCCGTGTGCACAAATGAAGACCCTGCTCCTCATCCCCTTTCCCTGAGGGGCGCACACACGGCCACAGACAGTCTCAAAGAGGCTGCAACTCCGGACCCATCATCTTGGGAAGAAAAGAGCCAATTCGGGGGCAGGGTCATAGAGCGATGGGCTAAGTGTGAGAGAGCCTGGAGGTGGCAGTGGCCGGCCCATGTGGCCATCCTGGGACAGTAGGGCAGTAGCAGACAGCACAGGCAACATCTGGGGGAACCTGCAAGGAGACCCAGTGTATGACAGCAAACTGTGGCAGAAGGTCGTCCGGCCTGATTTGGTGTGCAGTGCCACCTTCCTGGCCCCGGATGCCAGGGCAGCCGCGGTTATAGACAGCAAGGCCACAGGTGGACGCCTCCTCCAGCCAGTTAGAATTGCAAAGGAGGGAGCCGGAAAGAAACGGATGCCTCGTCTCTGGCCTGCATGGAGTCCCTCCTGGACCAACACTGTGCCCCCCTCATGCCCTCACCCCTTTGTATTCAAGTGCAGGGAGCGGCTCAACTAGCAGGAACTCAGCGAGGAACGAATTTCCTGAGGCGTGCGGGGAGGCACCAGGCTTGGCTTCTTCCATTGATCGTCTCCCTGGGCCCTCACAGTCCCTCTCTGAGGTAGTGCTCAGCGCTCAGTCCTGACGCAGTGCTCAGCGCTCAGCCCTGATGCATGTTGGGGAATCACTCCCGGCAGTGCTTGGGGGCCCTGTACAGTGTTGGGATTGCGCCAGCATCTGCCGGGTGCAAGGCCAGAGCCTTCTCTCCCATCCTGTCTCCCCCCCCCACCCACCGGCACATCACTCAAGAATGAAGAGCGACAGAGAATGAACTGTGTGGAGGGAGAATCCTCCTTGGCTTCCATGATCTCCTGTGGCCTTTCTCTCTCCCCGCCAGACAAGTGAAACAACCTCAGAACACATTTCTCCTCCTCCCCTGGGTCCCTCTCCTCAGTATAGCCACAATCCCCTGATCCACCAAAGGCCCTTTTGATGTGAAAAGCTTCTCTGCAAGTCTCTGGAAATCTGGACGCGAATAACCCACTTGTTCACGGAATATTAGATTCCCAGGTTAAATGAAAGAAACAAAAGAGAGGCAGGTCGATTCATTTAGTTTAGTCAAAGCATTGATTTCTTGGATGACTTTGATCTCAGCAGTTTTTTTTTTTTCAGCTCCATAATCTTACCTTCTCCCCTCAGGAAGAACTTTGCTAAACTTTGGAATAATGACGCAGAGATATTAAAAGACCTGTGTTGTTCACCAGGGCCAGGGAGGAGCAGAGTAGAAAGAGCAGCGCTGATTCCGGAAGTCTCAAGATCGTAAACTTGCGTCCCCAGGTACCCACTTAAGGTGTGGCTCTAGGCAAATTGGCCATTGTTTCATCAGCCCTGCAGAGGGCACATGCAGTGTAGTATCATAAAAAGGGTGATGAGAAGCCTGATGAGATGGTGTCTATTTATAAGTCACTTAGCATAAGTGGCGATGCTTTGTATCTGCTCTTGTAAATCCTGATTTCATTCAGAAGGCAGACTTGATTTACTTATCCATCCATCTATTCACCCATCCATCCACCCACTCATCCATCCATCCATCCATCCATCCATCCATCCGTCCGTCTGTCCGTCCGTCCGTCCGTCCGTCCATCCATCCATCCATCCATCCATCCATCCATTCATCCATCCATCCAGTACCAGAGATCAAATTTAGGGTCTTTCACACACAGAAAAATTTAATTTTTAACCATGTATGAAAGGCAAAAGATTTATGTGATCTGAAGAGTGATAGTACAGCGGGTAGGGCGTTTGCCTTGCATGAGGCCAACCCAGGTTCGATTCTTCTCTCCCTCTTGAAGAGCCTGGCAAGCTACTGAGAATATCCTGCCCACATGGCAGAGCTACCTGTGGTGTATTTGATATGCCAAAAACAGTAACAACAAGTCCCACAATGGAGACATTACTGGTGCCCGCTCTGGCAAATCGATGAACAAAGGGACGACAGTGCTACAGTGCTACCATGTGTAAAACAAAGGTGGATATTAGTCACATTGAATGTTTCCACTTTGGCCTCAAGCAGCATCTGTGAAATGGGCTGACAAGTTGGGAGCACTCAGATCATTTGTGTGAGACAAAGATCGTAGAGAAGGTGTAGTCTCCCGGCCACCAGCTGTCTGCTCCTTGCTTCTGACCATGCTCTTCCTCATCACATGTGGAAGAAGAACAACACTGTAGAGGTTTGAGCAAACCATGGGCAAATTCACTGGCGAGTTGTGTTAATTCAGCCATCTGATTTACCCCGACTTCATTAAGAGAAGCATATGGCATAGAGCTATGCTTAACTCTCCATGCCTTCCGCCTGTCCCTACGTCGTTGAGTGCCTCGACCCTCATTCCAGCTGGCTCCGTCACCTTTACAGACATTTTCACCTTATTTTAGTGATATAGGATATACCAAGTATGCATCAGGGACTCCTTATAAGGTCAAGATCACGAAGACCCCTCTACTTGTCATGCAAGTTACCCTTGTCTTGTGAATATGGAACATTTCCAGCAGGGCCGTGCCATACCTCCAGGGTATTTCTAGCTGCTCTGGGTGACAGTTGTATTTTCAGATACACTTCATAGGGGGCTTTGTAGTACTGGAGGTAAGGCTTCTCTCTGATTTGACGTATGTCAGGAGGAGAAAGGTAAATACCAGGTGATCCAACTCAGATGTGGCAGATAAAGGAGCAGAGCAGAAAAGATTCTGTTTAATGGAAACAAACCCTCAGACCAGAGTTACCCAAACTAATCTGACATACTGGCCCCTCTCAGAAAGGACAAAAAAAAATAGAGGCCTTCAGTGCTTCCCTGGACACCTGTCTTCTTCAAGTGAGCAAAGTGCTACTCCTCCTTTGTACTCAAGGCTACTGCAATCCCTCTGGATCTTTCCAGCACCCTCTGGGTCTGGGGGTGGGGGTGGGGGTGTGGTTTCACCCACTTTGAGAAGCCCTGAGCCAGATTTGGATGAAAGAACTGAAGGTGCCAAGGAGGCAGAGAGTGACTGAGAAGGGTCCTGTGGACAGTCATGAAAGTCACATCCCACTCCTGTAAACCATGGCTATCCCATCCCCCTTAAATAATCAATCAGCAAATCAAAGAAAACTGGAAAGGTCCCATAAAAAATGTAAAAACAAAGCAACTACAAATAAAAATGCAAAAATAGACTAAACATCAGGTTTGTAGTAAGAGAGAGAGCTGGATTCCAGGATTCACCCATCAGATCAGGAGATTCACATCCGCTCTCTGCGCCTTTGTGTTTTTAATGGGTGCAACGTATGTGGCCGAGGGCTCCGTGAATGTTAGGGATGCACATTTGCTTACTGTTTGTTTATCTGACTTAAAAAGCTGGTGTTAGCCACCCCAGAGCCTCTTGGGAGCCTGAAGCTGAGGGTACCCTGCCACCTGGAACTGGTGCCCACTCTCCGTGGCTCCTCTTTGAACTGGCCAGATGGATGCAGGCCTATGCTGGCTGTCTGCGCTGCAGACAGGGTTAGGCCGGGGGAGCACGCTTGGCCATACTGGTCCTCCCCAGCCTGACTTCCTCTCTCTCCCCACTGGGAGGGCCAGGCCCACAGCCCTGTAAGTCACGCAAAGTTAGGGCTGCCCTCAAGAGCCCTGACGAGGGGACCGTTCCATTTTACCTCGCAAAGATTCGTTTGTCACTGCAGCACTACTCCTTAGCTTTATTGACCTCTGTCTGCTGAGCCACGTCAAGCCTCTTTGACCCCACACCTGAGGCCGTCTGCCCTTGTGACCTTGTGATTGAAGTCAGCTCCTCTTTTTTTTTTTTTTAATAAATGTATTTATTGAATCACCGTGAGAACAGTTACAAAGCTTTCAGGTTTAAGTCTCGGTCATAGAATGATTAAACACCTGTCCCTTCACCGAAGCACATTTTCCACCACCAAAACCCCCAGTATACCCCCCATCACAGCCCTACCCCTACCTGTGTGGCAGATAATTTCCACATTACACTCTCTCTACTTTGATTACATTCAATATTTCGATACCAGTCCCACCGTTATTGTTTGGAATTTTCCCCCAACACTCAGACCTGCCAAAAAGGCAACATTAGACAATTTGTTTTCTATGGCTGGTTATGAATAGCATATGATTCTGAAATTTTAATAATTTAGTCTGGGGAGATTTCTGCCAAAAGCTGCTGGGTTCCGAGATTCTTTTGTGTGTCTCTGGGATCATGACCACTAAGGAGCTTAGTAAGTAGCCAGAGGGGCCATTCGTGGGTGGTGTGTCGGGGTCTTGTTGGGCCAGGAGGAGAAGGAGTGTCTCCACCCTTATCCCATGAGACCCCACGTGTCTCGCCACTGCTGGCCCACGACTGGAATGTCCAATGGGCTCTGGAAGATGGCGACTACTGAGCCACCAGGGGGACTAGGGAGAGGGACAACACCTTTTCCCACCTGAGGTTGCCCAGCGCTGGTGGTCTACTGCAAAGTCCATGCATTTCTGCCAAAAGCCGGCGGGTTCCGAGATTCGTTTGTGTGTCTCTGGGATCATGACCGTTAAGGAGCTTAATAAGTAACCAGAGGGGTGTCAGCCTCTCTTGGCGGTTCCCGACGCCATTTTGTTTCACTTTGGCGGTTTCTGTGCCATTGCAGGTGGGTCTGCATCTTTCATACTACCGTGTAATGAATGACTTCCACTTCTTTTGGGGGGCGGATCTCTTTGCCCTGGAGAGCAGGGCTCTGGCTGACTCAGAAGGGGCGAGGGAGGGGGGAAGGCACTCAAATTTTCCCTGACCCTAGCAGAAACCCAAACCCTCAATTTAACCTAACCCCACTGACCCTAACCCCAAATGCCACCCCAACCCCAACCCTAGTAGTAACCCAAACCCTAACCCTAAACGCAACCGCAGCATGAACCCTAACCCAACCACAGCCCTGACCCCACTCCTAACTCCGACCCTAACAGTAACTAGAACCGTAACCCCACCCCCACACTTAACTAACCT
Source organism: Sorex araneus (assembly GCF_027595985.1). Classification (NCBI taxonomy): domain Eukaryota; kingdom Metazoa; phylum Chordata; class Mammalia; order Eulipotyphla; family Soricidae; genus Sorex; species Sorex araneus. The sequence continues at coordinate 173,034,728 of NC_073304.1, read as the reverse complement.
TGTGAGTTCCTTCCCAGTTTCGTTTCTTGTGGAACAAGAAGGGGTCGAGCAGACATTAGTTAATCAGTGCACTTGACCAGAAAGGAAACGATGATTGGAGGTAAAAAGGGGAATCCAGTATAAAAGTAGGCATGCCTTCCACTCCTCCTCCTCCTCTTCCACTTCCTCCTCTTCTACCTTCTTTTTTCCCCATTTACTTGACCCATTCAAAGAACAGCTACAAGTATCACCTCCCTCCCCCTCTCCCCCCCCACACACACACATTTGTTCTAGCTCATCAAACTCTCCTTCAGCTCGCTGGGGCTGTAAACGCTTTCTTTTCTGCTTTATTCTGGATTGTGCATGACAGGACAACCTCACCGCACATGGCCCTGGGATCATAAAGCTCAACTGTCACTCAGAGCAGCAAGTAATGTCCTGGGGAGGTAGCTTGACCCTACTGGAAACATTCCATTGTCACAAAACAAGGATAACTTGCACAACAAGTAGAGGGGGCCTCAGAGAGGGAATCAACAAATATTCTGTCTGCGAGGGAAGGTAAATCAGAAGATTGGGGGTAATTCCTTAGGAAATTTGCCCCGAAACCTCTGCTCAGGAGGAGTGGAGTTGGATTTGATTACTCACTTTAAACGTGCTGCCTCTTGGGTTCAACCCTCTTGGGTGTTCAAGGTGTAGGCTCATCTATGTCTTTCTCTTCCACTTAGGCAGGTGGGGTAATTGATCCTGTGGCAATAACCTCATCTCTATTCTAAAGCCCACTGCGGTTCAGAATTGGCAATCTTACTGTTCTGCCTGGTAAGGGCGTTGTGTGTGTTTTGTTAACAAATTGGCTCATGAGACAGTGATTCCGCTGCCCTGCGTGATTCAGTCATTTTCTGTTCTTGCTGCTGTGGCTAACACCAAGTGTCCTAGTACATCACATATACTTGGTCGCTTGAACTTGGTTTATTTTTGTTTTTGTTTTTGTGTTTTTGCTTTTGGGTCACGCCCGGCAATGCTCAGGTTTCCTCTTGGCTCATGCACTCAGGAATTACTCCTGGCAGTGCTTGGGGGACCATGTGGGATGCTAGGGATCGAACCCAGGTTGGCTGCGTGCAAGGCAAACAGCCCTACCTGCTGTACCCGCTGTTCGATCCAGCCCTCGAACTTGTTACCATGACAGTCTCAACGTTTTTTTCTCCCCCCCACAAGAAAATTTTTATGTGTATCTATGAATTTGAAGATTTAAGGTTATAACTAAAGCCTGACTCCCGTCAGTCTGCCTCAGAGAGCATTCTGGGGTGCTTTTCCACATCACAGTCGTGGGAGAGGGTTTCCTGAGCGGTGGTCTCCAGTGGAGCCTCTCTGGTGAGGTGGCAACACTCAGGCTTTGTCAGAGGCGAAGGGGTGTGTGTGTGTGTGAGTGAGCGCGCGCGCCCCACGCACCTGTTCATCTTCTCTTGAAGGTGTTTGCATGCCCCTGAGCTGGGTTCCTGTCAATCCAGGCTGGTTCATTGCATCCTATGTGGGGGTTTGGCAGGAGGAAGACCTGATGGAAACAAAGAGAAGGTCACTATGTGGGTAGAGAGAGCCCTGGAACAGGCGGGACCACAGCGCCGTGAGCTGAGTGCCAGGAGGCCCTCAGGGCTGGGAAAGTTGGTGCCACAAGGGAGGGCAGCTCTCCTCCAGGCTGATAAGGTGGTGATATATATATATATATATATATATATATATATATATAAAAATAACAGACTTGTGTGAGAGCATGTGTGTGGGAGCCCGAGGCTAGAGGTGGACGGGCACAAAGAGGAATAATTGTTGTCCCTGTGGGACCTAACATGATAGACCCAGATTTCTCCCTCGCTTTGCCCTGTCACGCGTGGGTGACCTTGATGAGACATTTTCAACACAGTCTCTTTGGTTCCCTTTAATCTCCTGTCGGTTGCTATCACCGTTGGCATGGCCTCGCTCCAGTGAAAAATTCCAGCCATCAGTTCAGCCTTCACAGGGATGCGAAATTATGAGGATATGTCAGGAGGGGGGGAGTTATAAACACTATGGGCACTTCGCTTGAAGGGGTCATGGGAGGACACATCTTTCCCCTCTGTATTTCGAGGCTGGAGGAGGACTGGATGTTGACCTTCTGGATCTTTCTACAGTCGGAGTCTTTGTAATTTGTCACTCCAGCACCATCTCTCTCCAGTTGTGACTGCTGATACATTCCTGCAGCGAATCACATGCTTTCAGACTAGGAGTTTCTAGTGAGCAGTTCACCAAATGACACAAGATACCACAGGTTGCCTTCAGTGGTAAATGGGGTGACAGGGGCTGTGGTTTGTGGTTATAAACAAGTTTTTTATGATACAGAAAGTTGGTTTTTGCTTTTTTTGGGCCACACCTGGCGATTCACAGGGGTTACTCCTGGCTTGGCACTAAAGAATTACTCCTGGTGGTGCTCAGGGGATCATATGGGATGCTGGGAGTTGAACTCAGGTTGGCTTTGTGCAAGTCAAATGCCCTACACACTGTGCTATGGGTGCTAGCTTTTGGACTGGAGCGGGCAGAGCATTTGCCTTGCACAAGGCCGACCCAGGTTCGATTCCTCTGTCCCTCTTGGAGAGCCTGGCAAGCTACTGAGCATATCCCGCCCACATGGCAGAGCCTGGCAAGCTACCTGTGGCATATTCTATATACCAAAAAAAAAGTAACGGCAAGTCTCTCAATGGAGACTTACTGGTTACTGGTGTGCCCTCTCGAGCAAATCGATGAACAATGGGATGACAGTGCTATATGATACGGAAACCAAAAGAAAATGATTGCTTCGAGCATGTGTTAAGCTGTTAGAGTGACTTAAGTGCACAGGAGGAAAAAGTCACGTAATTATCCCCAAGATTTCAGATGGAGAATCTCCCCATCTTATTGGGGAAAGTCTCTGTGAATTATACGAGTTTCCCCACGAGGCTTTAGGAAGAAACTCAGCTAATCCTCATACTCGAAGGGGAAAAGTGGAAGTTGGGTTAGTGTGAAAGTCTGCCACAGGGAACATGAAAGAATCTGAGCTGGGTGAAGAGAAAGTTCGTGCCCTTGAGGATTGGAGTTTCAGCCTAGGAGATGGAGTCGTTCAACATGAACTAATCGACTGAGCGTGAGGAACGGTGTGAGCAGAGAGTAGACGCCGAGGCAGTTATGCAGATAATAGGATCCAAAACACTTCTCTCTGAGTGACTGTACGTGCTCGCACATTGGGCCACCGGTCAGATTAGTTTTCTCTGAAATATTTTCCACAGAGAAAACAAAAAGAGAAGGTCCTGATCTCGCTTGCTCTCCAGGGTCCGCCTTTAGTTCTGCTTCTGATTTTTGCTTCACTTTGGCATGGTGACTCCACTGTGCACCACTGGTGGCTCACACCAGAGTGTGACTTGATTAACATGAATCACGGTGCTGGTGTTAATGTGCTACAGTAGTCATCAGGCTGCTTTGAGCTTTCACACCCCGAATCAAGTGGTGAACAGAATGTGGTGTATGTATCCCTTGGGTTTCCACAGAGCTTCTCAGAGAGCTGTTTATTCTGATTACTTTTGATGTCGCCCATGTTTGATTGGTTGTGGGAAGTTTCAATCACGATAGACCCCCATCCCCTCTCGTCTTCTCCCCGGGTGCTTGAGGCTTGAATCTTTCTCTTATACACCTATACTTCCGAGAGTCAGTGCTTGACTCAAAAAAAAAGAGAGAAAGAAAGAAAGAAAGAAAGAAAGAAAGAAAGAAAGAAAGAAAGAAAGAAAGAAAGAAAGAAAGAAAGAAAGAAAGAAAGAAAGAAAGAAAGAAAGAAAAAGATCTTGAGGGCTGTGATTCATAGCTCAGTGATGGAGCAAACATGTAAGGCCCTGAATTTGATCCCCAGCACCCTTCCCTATTAAGGCACAATGAGAGAGGCCAAGAAAGACAAACCTTCCCCTCCACCCACTCCCACTTTATGCCTGTGAGATTTGTATGTACTGGTCAAACAACCTTCTTTGAATGATGCTTTGTTTTCTCTTCTATTTGTTTTGTTGATGGAAACACATGGCCCCAAATTTCTAAGATGTGCTGGGCTTGAAAAAGACTTCTGTTGTTAAATAATTATTTTGTCCGGGAAAGGACTCAACCCAAGAGTCTATTGAAGATGGGTATATCTGAATGATGAACTTGACTTGACCCGAGCTGGGAGAGTTTCTTAGCGAGGGCCATCGAGTCTGGAGCAAGAGAACTGTCCAGGAGGGCTGTGCTATTCCCCGATGTCAATGTTCTAATCTCGCAAGTGTTCTGTGCGGCCATTGAATCAGATACAATTGTAAGTGATACTCAAAGGCATTGAGTCCAATTTGCTGACAATTAAAAGCATCCACATATGGTTTCCTCGGTGAAATACCACTTTCCTTTGAGTGAACCCCGAAGTTCTAGCAACAGTAAGAAACACTGGCTGTTTCAACAGTAAGAAACACCTCCCTCCTAATTACAAGTTTCCAAAGAGCTCAGTGTGGATAAGATTAACTAGCTAATGTAGGTACCAACAAGTTTTCTCCTTCTTTTCATCATTTTCCCCATTGACTATTGGTGAGTAGCAGCAGAAGACCATTCACTGATTTGATAGTAAGTTAGCAGGCTGCAGTTTGGGAACCAAGAGTGCCTTTAGCACCATGCACATAGCCCCAGAAGGCCTCTTCAAGCTCAGAAGTCCCTGCTCTCGAGATGTTTGAGTTGACAGTCTGAGAGCCAGTCGGGATACTGGCCGAGTCCTACATCTGGCTCTAATTTTCAGGCTGAGCTCTCTCTTTTGCTTTCTAACCCCATTTCCCCTGCAACTCTCAGTTCCTTTTACCTCTTGCTATTATTCTGTCCAACTCTGATCTGTTCTAGATAGTGTCATCTTTTGATAAATTAGGACAATTAAAAATCTTTAAGATTATCTTTATCTGTTGTCTCATATTGCTAACCTAGAGTGCGTATATCCAGGGGACAAATTAACTATGAATTTATCTGCAGAAAAAAAATCAAGTCAAGTCGTGTGTGTGTGTGTGTGTTTGTGTGTAGTTGTAGTTGTGGGTTAAGGAGAATTGTAAACTTAATCACATACAGCTTTTTTTTTTAATTACTAAGAAAATTTCTAATTATTTATTTTAGTTTTGGGGTAACATCCAGTGATGCTCAGCAGTTTTTCCTGGCTCTGCTCTCAGGAATTACTCCTGGTGGTGCTTGGAGAAAAATATGGGGTGCCAGGAATCAACCTAAGTTGGCCGCGTGCAAGGCCTTCCCCACCGTACTATTGCTCTGTCCCCAGTTGTCGTGGACTCACCATCTAGAGGACATACTGCCTTGTATTTCTATGTGGGTAAATAAATCTGAAATGCCCGTCACCGATGGGTTGTGGTGAAGTCCCCGGAACATCCCTATTGGTCACGGGGTGTTCCCGCCCGGTGCCCTGTCTCTCGGGCAGCTCGCCTGGCCCACCTCAGAGCTCAGCGCGTGCAAATGATTCTGTGCCAGGTTATCTGTTTCTCTGCTCCTTGGTAAGTGACGGTGATGAACGATCACACACTTCCAGGGAACACAGGTGAACTTCAGAAGGTCAGGCGCACCGAGGGACGCGGAGACGCTCTGCGGAGGTGGGGATCCGACGTCATGGGGCCCAGCGCCTGAACGGGACAGAAGTCAAGTAAGAGGCCTCGCGGTCCTGAGCTGGGAGGTGCCAGGGAGCCGGGAGCTGGGGCGTTCTGACAAATAGGCTCCCCCAGCCGTTCAGGAATCCTGCAAACACACAACCGTGTCAGGGCTTGAAGAGGCCCAGCTCCTCAGCTGCTCGGCAGAGGGACATGGGGGAGCAGATCCTGGGAGGAAGCACCTTTGCTGTCATTATGACCTGGGTTTTCTTTTCTTTTCTTTAACGTTCTTTTTTTTTTTTGTCATCCTTCTTCCTTGGAAGCATTTTCTGTAATGATCTGCTTTGCCACTTAACACGCCCCCCCCCCCAACCCTCCACCCCGTCCTAGCACTCACCAAGCAGTGTGGATGGCAGGCCCCATTTTTCAGAGCCAGGTTATTCAATGCTGAGAGATTCGGGTAATTGCCCACCAGCTGCCCGTTCCCAGTGAACCTCAACACGCCTTGCAGACGCGCGTGGTCAAAGGCCATCCCTGGCCTTTCTGGGTGGAAATTGCAATTCCTATTCGAGAGGGGGATGGAGTTGTTGATGTATTCAGCCAGCACGCATTTCCCCAGTCTGGCGCCCGACAACCAGGCTAGATGTGAATGAAATCAGCACGAGAGGGGCTGGAGAGATAGCACAGTGGGGAGGGCGTTTGCCTTGCATGCGGCCAACCCGGGTTCGATTCTCAGCATCCCATATGGTTCCCCGAGCACTGCCAGGAGTAATTTCTGAGTGCAGAGCCAGAATGGCCCCTGTGCATCACCGGTGTGACCCAAACATTTAAATAGAAAAAAAAATCAGCATGAGAGGAGTGTGGGAGAGGTGCTGGCCGTAATTCCACTCCGACGTGCCGAGCGTGTGAGCAGGGTGTGCCTTAACCCAGAGCTGGGGCCCAGCCCCTCCCCTGCAGGACACCCAGAGACAGGAAGAGGTGCCAACCTCAGGGGAGCAGGCGGGAGGCTGCCAGGCCCACGGCCTGCTCTAGGGGGCGCAGGTGGCCTCTCTTCCTTCCTGAGCCTGTCCCTCCAGAGCAGACGGGACCCCTGCCTCAGTGTCCCCTCAGATCGCTCCTTCTCTCCCCGCCTTCCCCCTGCTGGAATCTGGAGGGCTAGCACCGTCCTCTGTGTGGGCTGCTGATGCCGACAGGGCCCCATGCGTCCCTGCTCCACAGAGCCCCCTGGCTCCCTGCCGCCTCTTTCTTCTGTCACTGCGCCTCACTTACGTCCCGATGACAAACAAGATGCCCCTCATCCACGATGGGCAAAGCTTCTTCTAACTAACATCCATCTGTTAGCTCCCATTGGTGGAAAAAAAGTCAAGTGTTATCTACCCCCGGTTTCTGGCACGTGAGTACGACATCGCACCCCAATATGAGTGTCTGCCTCACCCGCGGTCCAGCAGAGTTCCCAGCCTCTTGCCTCTGTCTGTCTGTCTTTCCCTTCCTCCCTCTGACTCCTGTCCTCTGTCTGCCCCCTGCTCCCTCCCTCCCTCCCTCCCTCCCTCCCTCCCTCCCTCCCTCCCTCCCTCCCTCCCTCCCTCCCTCCCTCCCTCCCTCCCTCTTTCTCTCACTTTCTCTCTCTCTTCTTTCTCTCTCCCCTCATCTCTCTCTCCCTCTCTCCCTCTCCCACCCTCCCTCCCTCTCTCCCTCCCTCTCTCTCTCACACACACACTCTCTCTCTCTCTGCAGCAGCAGCATGGCTGGAACTCGAGACAATGATGTGTGATTAAGTCAGAAAGTGCAAGTTAAATACTGGGTCGGCGTCTCGTGGATGAAACCTACATCATCTAACCAAGGGAAACTCAGCACCAACACAGCTCTGGGGCCCCGAGTCCTTGCTGACACCCCCACCCCCCAAAGCTCGCTATGTACCTGCGAGTAGCCCTGTCTCACAGCCCTTGTGATTTGACAGCCACATGCCGCCCCTCATGGCATCTGCACCGTCACTTCAGTAAACACCTTCCCATGCCACGCCCTCACTAACCCCAGGCTCGTGCCTCTCTGGAACACTCAGCACTGCTCTCGGCTTCCCATCTGCTTCCTCGGGATGCCTGAGCCCTGCCTGCACGCCCGGCCATGGGGCTCTCCCTACTCTCCCTCCCTGTCTCTCCCTCCCTATTTCCCTCCATCTCTCCCTCTCTCCATCTCTCTCCCTCTTTCCCTCTCTCCCTTTCTACATTTCTCCTCCCTCTCTCCTTCTCTCTCTCTCCCTCTCTCTTTCACTCTATCTCCCTCTCTCCCTCTCCTTTTCCCTTCCTCTCTCCCTCTCTCAACCTCTCTCTCCCTCCCTGCCTCCCTCCCTCTCCCCGCTTTGCTCTCCTCCCTGACTTGCCCTCTTGGTTCTGCTACTGTTCCTCAGATCACTCTAAACAAATCACTCTACAATCTCCGATGCTTGTTCCTTCCGTATGGTCACATATGACAGCGCTTAGGGCCGTGCGTGGTCGTGCCGGCAGGAAACAGCAGTAGATGGTGGCCGTAGTGAAGGCTGTTCGAATCCTGCCTCTGCTCTGTGACCTGGTGCTCCCTAGCTCTTTGGGTGCGAGTCTCCTTGCCTGTAAATCAGGTTTAATAACCCCTCTTCCGGTCAGAAAGGGTGTTCGTGAGGGGTAAATGAGTGAAGGCATAGGAAGGGCCCGGAACAGCCACCGGCTGCTGGGGAAAGTTGGGTCGTGCTCATTCACTGCGTTTATGTGAAGAATAATTAATATTGCTTATCCCCGTGTTAAAGGTGCTCAGCCCAGGGGCTGATGGTGGGGGGTTGGTTCAGAGGCACCCATGAGGCCTGGGCTTGATCCCAGCATGCGAAAGGAAGGATGGTCAGCATTTTAAAAGCACGTGATTGGGGCTGGAGTGATAGCACAGCGGGTAGGGTGTTTGCCTTGCATGTGGCCGACCCGGGTTTGATTCCCAGCATCCCATATGGTTCCCTGAGCACCACCAGGGGTAAAAGCACGTGTTTTGGGGAGTTTACGTTGGCTGGTGGGAATGTTCCTGCCTCCACACAGCGCCCCCTGCGCCCACCGCTCTCCAGGTGGAGCTGAGCTGTTCCCCGGCTCGGCTGGGTGCTGACTCGGGCCCCGTTCTCTGGTGGTCCAGGGCTGTTCTCAGGCTTCCCCCACGGTCTGTGCTTTGGACTGTGGGCTCTGCTGCCTTTGGTATCATCTCCACGGCCCCTCCTGGATGCTGCCCTGTTCTGACCCCTCACACTGCCCCACACAGTGACCCTGAAGCTCGGACAGAACCAAATTCAATTTGAGGCCCCCACTCCGCTCCCCCAGCTGCGCGCCTCCTCCTCCGAGGCGCCCCCGGGATCTCCATCCACTCGCCCCTTGGCCATCCCCGGCAGCTCCCCATCTCCGAGAGACCCTATGTTCCTCCCCTCTGAGGACATGCACCAACCACAGGCACCGCTTTGGCGGTTCTTTGAGCCTCGAAGGTTCTCAGTGAATGAAGAAGGCCTTGACCAAGCCTCCGGCTCTCCCTGTACCCTTGGGAGCGGTGTGGTTGGCTCCAACTCTGCACGGCGGCTCTACCTGTGCAGGGGTTACCTGTTGTGTGTTTAAGGTCGTGAGCAGGGGCTCGCTTTCCCATGCGCCACCCGTACCCCACCTGCTGCCTCCCTGTACTCCCCCCCAAACCTCCACCCTCCTCCCAGCCAGGCCACAGGTACCCTGTGCCAGGGCTGAGCCGTGCCCGGAAAAAGCTCTGGTTCCCGGAAGCCCTGCATCCCCCAGTGAGTCCCAGAAGCACATCCCACGGGGCCGCGCGTCTCCGAGCAGTGCCGCGCATCTCCCAGGGATCATGTCGCCAGCGTCACCGTCCCTTGCTGAGGCCTTTCCTCCAGGCCTTCAATGCCCTGAGCCCTGCCACAGCCGGCTTTGCCTTCCCTTGGCCGAGGCGTGGCTCAGGAATGGAGACAGCAGGAGATTCCCAGTGGGTCATGGGGACCAGCACTCCCTGGAGCATCGAGCCGGCACCCAGGGCCCAACAGTGTTTTGGAGTTGGGGTTCAGCGCCAGCCGCCTGACGCCGAATGACTCCCTTGGCTCTCGACCTGCTGCCTTGTCAGGAAGAGGTACTTTGAATTGCCAAGGCAAAGGGCCTGGGGGTAGTCCAGGGGCTGGGCGCCTGCCCTGTAGTCATGGCGTTACTGGTTTAGTCCCCACTTGCATACGAGAACAACGCAGATGGTGGTGCCCTTGAGGCACCCTGGTGCCATGTGAGAGCCACATGACAAAAATGTGGGACTTCGGGGCTGGAGTGATAGCACAGCGGGTAGGGCATTTGCCTTGCACGCGGCTGACCAGAGTTCGAATCCCAGCATCCCATATGGTCCCCTGAGCACCGCCAGGGGTAATTCCTGAGTGCAGAGCCAGGAGTAACCCTGTGCATCGCCAGGTGTGACCCAAAATAAAAAGCAAAAAAAAAATGTGGGACCTTGGCCCCGTCTTACCACTACAGCGACAGTGGGATGGGCTATGGTGGTGATGTTTCTGCAGCACGGGTGGGCATCAGACCCTGTTTGGCAGCACTGCCTGTGGGCAGAGTTTGACCCTTGTAAAGGTTACCATCGCGGGATCTCACTGCAAACCCGGTTACACTTTTGTGTGTGCGTTGTATTTTTTTTGAGCAAAGAGGCTTATGGGCTAGCTGTCCCTGGCTGGCCGCCAGGCAGTCCCCACTCCTGGGGATCGGCAGCCCCAATGTTCTTGGTCAATTGCACTTGGAGGCTTGGGCCAAGTTGGCCTTGGGAAGTAACGAGAAGGCGAGGGCCCGTGGTCTGCCAGCCTGGAGTCCTGCTTCTCGCAGGTGGCATGTGCCAGGCCCTCTGATCTCTCTCCCCCGTCCGACCCCCTGCCAGACTAGAGGAACCGGCGTCTCAGTTTGCAAGGGCAGCGCCGTTCGCTGCCACGGTTGAGTGGCCACATTCCAGCCACTGACCTTCCCACCAGCTGTCACTCCCTTTACCTGCTGCCAAGTGGCCCTGCCAAGTGATTTCCTGCCCCTGGAAACATCAAAGCGTCCCTCCCGGCCCCCCCATTCTTCCCCGTGAACGCCCCACTGGTTGGTTAAAATAGAAGCAACCGCTCGGTCGCCTCAGCCCTTGGCGGGGGGAACCCAGGTCCATGGGAGGTGGGCGGGGGGCCGCTCCGGGGCTGGAGCAGGGAAGTCAAAGCTCGCTCATTGTCCAAGGTCGTGGCCGGACCCTCAGGCCCCCAAACCATCCAGGACCCGAGCGGTGGGGTGGGATTCAGGCGGGCGAGGCACATCTGGGCTTTGGACTTCTCTACCGTGGAACGGCGGCCAGGCCACCGTGTGGCGATTGTGACGCGGCTCACAAGGCAGCTGACGCCTCTTATGTGGCCGCAGAACCAATCAACCTAAACTAATACTTTAATGACCACTTTTCCCAACGCAAATTCAGGCAAAAAATAAAAAATAAATAAATGAAAAAGAAAAGAAAAAAAAAGAGAAAAGAATAATAATAATAAAAAAAAAACCCAAATGGAACGGACTGAAGCAGGGACCGAGAGGAACCTTGTTTGGTCAGTGAAAGGAAGAAAGAGCCGCCTGGCGCGCCCGCGGCCGGCTCAGGCTCACTTTGATCTGGAAATAGGTTTCTTCTGCCTCTTTTTATTTCCCCCTTCCTCCGGCGCTTTTTCTCAGGCAGCCCCGAGATGCCATTGAGCTCGATGAGGGAGGCCCTTTCAGGCTGAAGGGGCGCCTCCCGGAGCTGAATGCCCGCTTTCAGGGCAGTGCCTTTAATAGGCCCGTGTTTGAAAAATACGCAATTAAGGGAAATACTATTACAAATGGCCTCTATTTGTTGCTTTTTTTTTTTCAAAGCTATCGATTAGCTGAAGAAAATCAGAGAGAGGTGTGCAAGATTTGCTCCGTGAAGTGTTAAGCTGCCAGAAGCCCAAGAACTGCCCGGCTGGACCTCTGGACAGCCCCTCAGTGGAGGGTGGGATGTGGGGGGCCAGGGGGGGTGGTGGTGGCATGGAAGTGCTGACCAGGCCCTCCTCCTGCTGCCTCAGGGAAAACGACATTCTGAGGAAGCCTCGCCCACCAGAGTTCACAGTCACTTTCGCAGTGTTCTGAAAAGTTACAGCCTTCAAGCTTTGGGACTCCGCCCCCTCCACCCCTGAAGGCCCTTGGGAGGTCTCGCTGCATGCGTGTGATGCTGGAGCCTGCTGCTTGCCCACACTTGCAGTGCATCATGGAGAACACAGGACCGTGCTCTCACACTGGCCCCTGAGGTCCACTCTCCCCTGGCAGCTACCCCCCGCCCCCCATACCCCTCTCATCATGCCACCTGCCTGCTGGCCGCCCCCTCCTGGCCCCGTGTCCATCAGGCAGACCCCACAAACACGGGAGGAGAGCAAGTCTGGGGGTGGATAGAGAAAGACTTGGTCCTCCCCCAAGTAGACAGTAACCCCGCTAGTTCATTCTTTTAAGAGAGCTCCAGAACCTTTGTCCAGGTTAGCCTGGCACGTTGTCATGGCAACGGCCGGCCCGTTCCTCCGCCTCCTGCGCTGTGTTCAACACTGTCATCAACGACAGGCACCTGCAGCTTCGGGGTGGCTGATCTGCTCTCCTGGGGGGCGTCAGAGAGGGAGAGGCACAGCTGGGGTGTGAGGCAGGGAGAGGCGTGGTGTGGGAGAGGCATGCTGACTGTTCTGAGGCATTGGACTTCCCACCTGCCAGCCCGCCCCAGGCAGGTTGACCAGAGACCTGCAAGTCCCTAAATTGTGCAGAAATCATCAACCCAAGAATCAGCTGGCCGTTGTTTCTGTTTGCGTGCTGGCCCCAGATCAAAGCACTTGGCACATCAAGCTTCGGTTCATCTCTCCTGGAAAGTGAGAGTAAGAGCACCTGCCTTGGGGGGGGGTGGTTCCCTGTTTGATCAAATGAGATGATGTGGTAGAATCTTGTCGCAGTGCTCAGCGGACACTCGTATTGCTACTGAGTTCACCTCGGTCAATGGTTTAGTTCTCCTCACTCTGGAAAGTGGATTCTAGAAGTGGTTTTTGGGAGAGAAGCACACTGCTTCTTTTTGACGCCTACCCACCAGCCTCCGCCGTGCATGCAATGCCTCAGTGGCAGGTGACCCTTGCAGAAAGGGGTGGCTGCCTTCCCATAACAGTTCTGGGGAGGTGACTTGGGGCAGCCTGCTGGTTCCCAGTGTGATATGAGGCTGGAGGGTTTTTGTGGTGCTTTGATGAGTGAGCACTCCCTCCACGGGCAAGCATCTGCCCCCTCTCCTGTCACAAATCCATGTGTTTGTGTCCCGGGCCTGGTGTTTGGGAGGCCCATCCCCTGCCTTCCTCCCCGATGTCTGCCGCAGCCCTTTAGAATTTCGAGCACAGCATAATTTGAAAACTGGCTCTAGTCAGACAGTAGAAAGGCATTTCAAGGATAGCGACTTTCGCATTAATGAATGCGTTGTCTCTGAAGGACAATCCGAAGGAGACGTTGGAGAAAGATATCAAATGACGAGAAATCGGCCTCCAGAGTTTCAGTAACCTTCTGTGCAAGAGCCTTGGGCTTCCTGCCTCTCGGCAGACCACAGGCCTAAGATAGGGCAGGTGTGACGTGGCCGCCGGTAGGGTGGGTGTCTTGTGAGTGCATGGGGTGGGTGGTGCCTGCCGCGTGTCAGGTTTGAGTGTGGCTCCTGGACTGCACTCAGCGGTGTTGGCAGAAGAGGTCATCACCAGCCGACTTCAGCCGGGCATCCTCCAGCCACCAGCCAGGGCTTTTCTAAGGCAAGAGTCGGGCAACTGCTGGTCTGTCAACCCTTCCCCCGGTACTTCCTGAGCCACCGGATGCTCCTTCCGGCCAGAAAACTGAGTAGTCAGTTTGGAATGACTCCTTTGGAGTCTGCTGGGGCCTGTCTGTAGCCGAGTTTCTGGAATTCCTGAGGTGATGTGTTCCCCGGGGTCTGTCTTGAAGCAAAGGCAATTGAAGACCTGAAGAGCGAGTGAACTTAGCTTCCGAGGGCTCTGGAAAGAACGCCCAGGGAACAGTGCCGCCTTCCAGGGAGTTTGCTTTCTCTGAGACCAAACTGAAGAGCGTCTGAGACACTGGGGGATTATTGCAGCCCTGAAAAAAATCCAAGCAACCGTCAGTCAACGTTCAGTGGGAAAACTTCACCAGTGAAATCAACAATTGAGTTGGACATGGGCACTTAGATGGCAGAACCAACCCATCTGTCTCAATGGCAAGTTTGGGAACTTCTTTCCCATTTTGCTAGGGGGGGAAGTGGTATTTCTTGGATATATCTTCAACACACATGGTGTGAAGTGATAGAAAGAGAAGCCGTCGTAACTGCAAAGCCTGGAAACTGGATAGTCGGTTTGGGAGGTCAGAGCCACCACGAGCATTATGAGCTCGGTAGCTCCTTCCTGAAGAATATTTTGTGTGCAGACAGGCTCACAATTGGAGTGGATGAAGAGCCTCTCTCTCGGTGATGTCAGGATTTGAGAAATGCCACATGCACTGTACTGATTTGCAATCTTGGGTGCTTCTATCCGAGGGTAAATTTTCATCTTAATAACGTGAAGCTTGAGTCTGGGGTGATAGCACAGCGGGTAGGGCGTTTGCCTTGCACGCGGCCGACCCAGGTTTGATTACCAACATCCCATTTGGTCCCTCAGCATTGCCAGGGGTAATTCCTGAGTGCAGAGCCAGGAGTACCTCTGTGCAATGCCGGGTGTGACCCAAAAACCAAAAAACAAATAAACAAACAAAAAAAGTGAAGCTTGCATTTCCAGACTTTATGTCCACACACCTGGCTATCTGCCAAGGAGAGTGTTCATGTCAGGCTCAGGTTTTGATCCGTCTTTTGGGCAAGCCCTGTGGACTCATGGCCCAGCTGGCTACGAGTCCTGAGTCATCGCTTCCAGTTGCTCTCACTCCAAGACATTTGAAAGGATTTGGGATAGACTTAAAGCTTCAGCCACCCAAAGAGGTAGGTAAATGAGTGATTCTGGGAGGAAGTGAAGTTGCCCAGTGCACTTAACCGTGATTCTTCTACCCGTAAATTTTCCGAAGGCAATCCATCTCTCTCCCAGTGGAAAAATCTTTGGCAAAATCAGCTAAATAGCCTAGATGTGTTACATTCACTGGCATATTTCCAATGCCACAATAAATTATAAATGAACAGATATTACATCCATTGACACTCTCATTTTAATCTGCTCAGCTGCCTGTATTCAACTTTCTCTGCACGCCCCCATCACCACCCCATGTTATCTTCTCTAAGGCTTCTCTTGGATTTTAGTCATCTCGTCTGTTTAACGAGGGTTTCAGGCAGGTTGGACTTCAACGGAATTGTTGTTAAGAGTATTGATTCCTGGGATGGAGAGATAGTACTGCAGGTAGGGTGCTTGACTTGCATGTAGCCAACCTACGTTCAATTCCTGATGCCTCCTGGGGTGCCCCTGGCCCTGCCAGGAGCATCCTCGGCACAGAGTCAGAAGCCCTGAGCATCTGCAGGTATGGCCCCCAAACAAAACAAATCAAGAGTATTGACTCCTAGGAATAGCCGAGTGCTTTGTGACATGCACGTCTATCATCCTACTTAAGCCCTTCCATTCCCAAGAGGATGTACTCTACTGAGTAAATCCACCGGTAGGAGCCACATGCTAGGGGCTGGGGCAGTGAAAGGCTCAGAGGGCTGGAGGATGCAGCTTTGCATGCAGGACCCCCTGTGTTCCATCCCTCGCCCCACCCCACACTGTTCTCCAATCACAGTCAGGAGTAACCCCTGAGCACCGCAGGGCGTGACCTCAAAGTGATACCAAAGCAGAAAAATTTCATGCGAGTTGTATGTTGGCTGATGGCTGTAGACCTCACACACGTACAGGAAGGTGTCAGACTCAGTATCTCCAGGGACCCAGAGGACTGGAAGGCATTCTTCATCCCAGTAGTAGCTCAGAATTCAGTTGTACCCCTCTGCCCCTTTTTAAGTAGCTCAGGATTCAGTTGTACCCCTCCGACACTAGTCAGCAGCTTTGGCCAGAAAAAACCTCGCCATTTTCATGGCTGTGATGTTATTCTTTGGCGGCAATAGTTGAAGCAGAGCTCTCTCTCTCTCTTTCTCTCTCTCTCTCTCTCTCTCTCTCTCTCTCTCTGTGTTTGTTTTTTGGATCACACCTGAGGATGGACAGGGGTTATTCCTGGCTCTGCACTCAGGAATTACTCTTGGTGGTGCTGAGGGGACCAAACGGGATGCTGGGAATTGAACCCGGGTCGGCTGCGTGCAAGGCAAACACTGTGCTATTGCTCCAGCCTCTGTGTGTGTGTTTTACAGTTCCCTCTTGCAGAAAATGCAGGAAGGACTAAATTTGGTACCGGTCAACTCTGGCCCCATTTCTCTCCGAGGCACAAGCTTACACAAGGCTGGGAGAATTTATACCCTCTCTTCTCTCTGCCAGTTTTGTGCAGTTTAGAAATGAAAGAACTCGGGGGATGTTTAAGGAAGGTTATTTATTTATTTATTTATTTATTTATTTATTTATTTATTTATTTATTTTCTTGCCCGCTGCATGGGAAAGCATGGGCAATGTCAGAACCGGCCACTGGCCTTCAAGCTCTCTGGTGGTTGGGACGCCGTGTGCTGGCACCGAGGGCAGGAATGGTCACAGACTGGAGCTCTATGTAAGTGCCCGTGGGGCCATAGTGAGCGAGTATAGATGAATGCATGGTGTGTACATGCATGTCTGCATGTCTTCTGCATGTATGTGCTTTCATGTGAAAGAGTGCATGGCGTGTGCTGCCTGTTGCTGGGGTCTCTTGGGGCTGGGGGAGACCTCAGTTCTGAGCTGGTCTGCAGATTCCCGCTGGCCTCACTTGCTGGTCTGAGCCGGATCTCCCTGGCACACACACTCTGCTGCCTGTGCCTGTGTGTTGTGGCCACAGATGGGACTGTCCGACACCAGAGGCGGCCACACTTGGGCTTTGGCACCTCTCTGAGCAGCATGAAATAAATATGACAAGGAGTGGCCTGAGCCACCTGCTGGCGCAAGCTGCTTCCCCAGGGCCCACTGGGTCTGGGACACCCAGGAGCGCCTGTTTGGGTTCTGGAGTTTAGTTGGCGAAGTTCCTGGTTAGCCGGAGCCAGACCTGGTGCCCAGGTGCATAGCAGGTTGTACTGAGCAGGGTGCCCTGCTGGGGCCCTTCGGGCTAGCGGGCAGCCTGCTGAGCTTGCATTTCTCCGCAGCCTCAGAGAAGAGGCACCCTACCTAGACAGGCTGGCCCCTTCCTGCCGAGGGCTGAAAATTAGGAGGACTTAGTAATTTTAGGAAGAAGACGGGATGAAAAGCGTCACTCGGGCCTAGGTAAGATCCTGAAAGATAGCCGCTCCCACTGGAGGAAGCATCTACTGGACTATGTACCCAGGTACCATTTACAACATCAAGAACCATAAACACACTCCCTCGAGAGACTCTTCAGGAACTCTGAGGCCTCAGGATACACAGAGGCCCTGGCATTTCGAGACTGTACTTTTGCATGCCTTACTCATGGCTGAATACAAGAGCCTACCAGAAAGAACCATTTCCAGATGATGCGGTCCAAACAGGTAGAGGCTCTGAATCAATATTCAGGGTAGAGGTGGAGGGTAGGGGGAGGAGTTGACAGAAGGACCCAGCAGGACTCACACGATAAGAAACCACACTTGACTAGTTGCAAAGTGATGAATTAATTGAATGTAGCAAAACAAAAGACAAATCTAAATGCACACTGATGCGAACTCTCTCTCTCTCTCTCTCTCTCTCTCTCTCACACACACACACACACACACACACACTTACTTCTCACTTGACTCAGAGGTTCTTCAATCAAGAATACCCAGAACATTGTAAAAATTGCAGATTTTTTTTCTGGGTCCCATCGAGAATGACCTTCAAACAGGGCTTGGACGTCTTATCTTTCCCCCAGGTCTCGGGGATGCCAAACCACATTCTGAGAAACTTTGGCCCGTGGTCAAGAGAGTCGTACATGCAGAGTACTTTCCACACTTGAAATGAGGTGTTTTCTTGGTTATGGATTCAAAATAGATTAGTGCCCCTCCTGCGTCAGATGCAGAGACAAGTGTGTGTGTGTGATGTACCCAGCTCCTGCCTGGTCCGCTCACACTTGTCCAGAGTTTTGTGCTCACCAGCACTTCAGTTATTAGCTCTTATCCTGGATCAACAAGCACTCACTCCAAAAGGAGCTAGTGTGAGGGCAGATACATCATTCCACAGCCAAGTTTAATTACATGGACATAGCCCAGGAAGGGGGACAAGCCATGGTGTGTGGCACAAAGCCAGAAGACCTGAGCGGGAGATGACATAATCTCCAGTCCGCAGCTACCATCCAGGGGAATCATTTCTCCACAATAGACCTCAGAACTTGGAGATTGATCTGTTTATGCCAGAGCCCCCCTCCCAAATGCCTGGCATCCGTCTCCTCTTCTTGAACTCCCTCCTAAGAGGAAAATGGAAATTGCTGCCTCAGAGGCAAAATGGACACCCTCTCCCATCTCCTGCTAAGAAATTAGCACTTGTGTCCCATGGAGGAGAAGGCAGGACTAAGTGAGAAGGAATCTGGTAATCCAGGTGGCTCTGAATTTCTGCAAAGCAACTGTGCGTGGGAGGATTAAGACCCCTTCTCGGTGTCATGGAAAAAGCCCTTCTCCATTGGGGGCAGTGGGGCCCACAGCACAGAGAGTTTCAAGGTTGCTACTTTGAAGTGCCCTGAAAATTAGTTGTAAACCAGAGAAGTGAAATTCTACTTCTGTGCACCCTTCAGTAGAGACTTTGAGGTATAATGTCCTTCGTGCTTTCTCTTGATGGTGTTCCCTGGGGGAGGTGGGGATGACTAAGATAGATGTCTGGGAAAGAATGAATATTGATGATGCATTATGTAAGGCTCAATGAAAGTTGTGAATTCACCAGATGCTTGGAGGAGCCAGCAGCTCCTCTGTTATGCATTTCCTTGGCCTAAGCTTGGATGTTTTCCAAGATGCAGCTACAGAAGCAAGTAGAAGGACCTAGGATGTGTGAATATGCGTGTATGTGTGCATGTGTGTGTGTATGTGTGTGTGTGCATGCATGTGCTTGTGTGTCTAAACTTTAACTTGTTAACATGAGGCAAGTGTAAGCAACTCTCAAATATTAACTTAATGATGAATATACATATGTATATATTTTTTTCCTGGAAATCAAATTAGAAGCTAGAAATGAATAAAACAAACCCCAGATCTTTCCTCCTAAACAAGTTGGCCTGCAGGCAGTTATTTTCCCCGGGAACCAGGTCCCCACTGCAAAGCCTGCTTAGCAACAAGATTTCTTGATGACAGTTCTCAAAGCCGAGGGAAGTGAATGGAGGTTTGATTAACCACAGGCCATAATGACTATATCAGTTTCTTTTGTAAGTGAAAGATTGTCTTTGCATATTCATAAGGGGGGTGTCTCAGCAGCCCTGCTGGAGCTGTCAGGGCCTCTAAGCTTGTTGGATTAGGAAGTGTCTGGGGGGCCTCCCAATGGGTGGCCCTGGGGACATTTTTTCACAATCAAGGAATTCAGATCGTACAGAATTTACTCACTGTAAAAGTTGTTAGGCAGAGAAGGGAGGTTATAGAATTTATTTTTCCCATAGATCTTTCAGGACAGGACAAAAAGTTCCTGAATAGAGTGCATTCAATGCCACCGTGCGGCCTTTGAAACGAGCTGTTTCTCGGGTGGAAGGGCTAAAGGAGACATAGAAATTGAGAAGCAGGAAAGTCAGTCCCTTGATTCCAGCAGCCAGGGGTGGGTCGAGCACATAAAGCAGGCATTGTGGCTGAGAAAGGGTCAGTTCCACATTCAAGGCAGCTTCGGGTTTCTCTGCCAATAGTGTACACAAATGAGTGTGGTCAAATGGATCTCACCTGTCCAAATCGATGTATATACCAGATCATCTGAATTAGGGCCAATGCAAGGCTTTCAAGATTATATCTTCATTTTAATTCTATATACTTATTTTTCCTTTCAATGTGACTCTAAAATGTGTTAACTGACTTCATCCTCCAGAAAGGTTTAGCTAAAGGAGAAGGTCTCCGGCTGCAGGGTCTGCCACCTGCTGACCTCTGTTGAGAGCCTGGGCTCGCCCAGAGCCTTTCGCATACCACCCGTATAACTGATATAACTGAAGCCTTGATGCCTGTTCACCCATTACTCCTGTTCTCTTCTCCCTTTCTTTATCTCTTCTCTCCTCCTCCTCCTCCTCCTCCTCCTCCTCCTCCTCCTCCTCCTCCTCCTCTTCCTCTTCCTCTTCTTCTTCTTCTTCTTCTTCTTCTTCTTCTTCTTCTTCTTCTTCTTCTTCTTCTTCTTCTTCTTCTTCTTCTTCTTCTTCTTCTTCTTCTTCTTCTTCTTCTTCTTCTTCTTCCTTCTTCCTTCTTCCTTTTCTTTCCTTATCCTCCTCCTTCTGTTCTTTTTTTCTTCTTTGTTTTTATTTGTAAAATCACCGTGAGATAAATAGTTAGAAAGTTGTCCATGGTTAGGTTTCAGTTCATACAATGTTCCCACATCCATCCCCTCACTAGTGTACATTTCTCACCACCAACTCCCCAATTTCCCTCCTTCCACTCCTACTCTCAGTCTGCTGCCTGCCTCTACAGCACTTTTACTCTCTCTCTTTTTCTCTCTCCTTCTGATCAGTACTCTCTCTCCTTTTAATCATTATAGTTTGTAGTACAGATATGGTAAGGTTACCTTCAGCATTCAATTTTTGTCCAGAGTGATCATTTCCAGCTGTCATTGTCATAGCGTTCCCTTCTCTATCCAAACTGCCCTCTCCTCCTTCCCCCACTTGTGATAAGAAATGAGGGCCAAGAAAACTGGCCCATGGATAGAAGCTTGTCCCCCCTTGATTTCTTTCCTTCTTTGTCCTCCTCTCTAAAACTGGGGTCAAGGGTGATCTAGGCCCCTTTTACTACAATACATTTCCTCTTCCAGTATTCTGTAGACCAGAGATAAGTTTCTTACACCTTACACAAAAGTCAAACTCACAAGTTAATTTAAAGTGGATCAAAGATCTTGAGGTCCAACCAGGAACTATAAAGCACATGGAGGGAAATGCAGGCAGGATGCAGAACATGTCAAGATTCGGACCGCAAAGGCGCTTTCAGTGATCTGATAACACCGGCCAAGGCAGCAGGATCCAAAATAAACAGATGGGATGACACACAATTAAAGAGCTTCTGCATGGCAGAAGAAACACTGGCTAAAACTTAGACAATTAGCTGAGGGGCTGGAGCAATAGTATTTGCCTTGCATGTGGCCAACCTGGGTTCGATTCCCAACATCCCATATGGCCCCCTGAGCACCGCCAGGAGTGATTTCTGA
The DNA here is from genome assembly GCF_027595985.1 of Sorex araneus. NCBI lineage: Eukaryota > Metazoa > Chordata > Mammalia > Eulipotyphla > Soricidae > Sorex > Sorex araneus. Next base: position 173,013,692 of record NC_073304.1, on the reverse strand, counting down.
GTGCAAAGCCAGGGGTAACCCCTGTGCATTGCTGGGTGTGACCTAAAAAGAAAAAAAAAGACAACTGACCAAGTGGGAAATAAAATATTTGCATTCAACACATCAGGTAAAGGTTTGATATGCAGGATAAAGTACTTGCAAAGATCAATAATAATAACAAAATTCAAAATTCAAAACCCCTCTGAAAGCCTTCTGAAGCCCAAGAGTATTGCGTGCTTGAGGCATGAGCCCTGGGAGGCCATTGCAACTTTAGATATAGACGTCCATGTGTGTGTCTGTCCTTACTGGCCTGCTTTTCTCAAACTCGGGACTTGAGAAGCCCACACCCTAGCCTTGTGCACAAGAGAGGTGTCAATGTGGGAAAGGATCGCATGCGTTCTGGATGGCAACTTAGCCTGGAGAGTGTGGACGCCCAGGAGTCAGGGGACAGAGGTGGCTTTGCCTGCGAGCTCTCACAGACTGTTGGTGATCCCTAAATTTCAATTACACCTTGGCCGGTGGTATCAGGCACCTTTAAATAAAGGGGTGCTGCATTATCCTCACAATTCAGCTATGACAGTCTCTCCCCCAGCATTTTAATTAGCACTCATTTATTGAAAAGGTAACTGTCATTTTTAGTTGAACTCAAAGGAGTTCCCTCGGGACGTGGATTCCACGAGATAATAAAAGCTCCAGAACGCGCAGAGGTTTCCACGCTTCCGTCTGGCACCATGGAACCGCTTTCCCGCAGCCGTTTCTGATGGGACTTAACTGTCACTCTGTCAGGCTGGCCAGGGGACACTGTTGCTTTATGCCTAAAAAATTGAGGCCTGATCACATCGCATCAAGAAAACCTTATTTCTACTTTCTCCTTGGTGCTCTTAAATACAAACATGCAAAGGAAAGGACCCATCGTCAGTCTTCAACATTTGGCTTTGAGCTTGATTTTTGTCATGTGACTTCATGTGTTTCTTCATCTAACCCTGATTACTCATAAGTACTGGGGGCTGAGGAATGGACCCACAGGTGTTGTCCCTGGGGGCACAGCTGCCTCTGAGATTTGCCCTCACTGCTTTGGCCCAGTTACTTTCTTTGAGCAGAAGTGTGTACTTTACTATAAAATATGTTCTGTTTAGGGGCTGGAGCAATAGCACAGCAGATGGGGCGTTTTCCTTGCACACGGCCGACCTGGGTTCAATTCCCAGCATTCTATATGGTCCCCTGAGCACCGCCAGGAGTGATTCCTGAGTGCAGAGCCAGGAGTAACCCCTGAGTAACCCCTGTGCATCGCCGGGTATGACCCAAAAAGCAAAAAAAAAAAAAAAGTTCTGTTTCAGTGTAACAAACTATTCTTTCAAGGTGATGGGGAAATAATGGTCTAGAAGTTTCCACTGTTATCTCTGAAAATGGCTTTTTCTTCCTTCTGGAGGTTCCAGGTAGGACCAGAGGCTTTGATCCAACTAGAACAGTGGTTCATCTGATATACTTTTCCTGGGTTTGTTCTATCAGCCAAGTACACTCGAAAATTTTGATTGACCTTAATTGATTAAAACAAATATGATTCACAATGTCAAGCTTCCAGGTATAAGATACACAAAACGTGCCATGGTATCGCGTGGAGATTGCAGTTGACCAGACTGGATTGTATATTGGTAAGTGGCTAAGAGAGTTGATCTTAAAAGCTGTGCTCTCATAACCAGAGACCACAGTTACACATGCTCTTTGTAATTCTGTGAGTGAAGTCTGTTAACTAAGCCTTACTATGGATGGATCCTCTAAGCTAATACAAAGACATCAGTAAAACTAGAAACAAATGTCACACTCATGCAGATTGTAGAAGAGACATACTTTGAACAATCCAGGGGTATCCAGTGTCCCTGTTTTATAATTGGAAAGACTGAGGAGAGAGAAATTGGAGGGCAATTTTCCTAGGCCAGATCACTTGTAGGAAAAGAAAAGCAGAACTCTTGTGTCCTGGATCCTCTGTCTACTTTCTCTCGCCCCTCAAGGCACTATAGTATGGAGCCCACCAGGGGATGAGGACCCCAAGTAACCTGAATGAGAATTCATTCATACTCTACCACTTCCCACTTTGTGGTTCTCGGAAAACGCCTCCATTCCTGTATTTCCCTGTTTTCCGTGACTATTTTCCATAAGCATGCGGTCGGAAGCAGCGTTTCTCTGTTTGTTTGGTCATTGGTTTTGGGATCACATCCGGTGGTGCTCAGGGCTCTCTCCTGACTCTGTGCTCCAGGGATCACTCTGCGAGGGGTTTGGGGGACGATATATGGTGCTGGAGATCAAATCCTGCTCAGCTTCCCAACAGAAAGCACTTTACCCCCACACTATCTCTTTAGTCCAAGCCTTTGTACTTTGTCTTCTCTCCCTTCTCTTCCACCATGCTTCATACACACGCTTTGTGCTTTATATTTGAATCTTATATCACCGCAGCGGAAGCAGTAGACATCATATAGAATAGGCACCGAGAAAGAATTTGTCCAACATCTCACAGCTTTCCTAAAGGCATTGCTTTGAGAAAGGTTCCAAATCATAGCCTTGTAGTCAGACTGGAGTGATAGCACAGCAGGTAGGGCATTCGCCTTGCACTCGGCTGACCCAGGTTCGATTCCTCTGTTTCTCTCAGAGGATCCGGCAAGCTACCAAGAGTATCCCGCCCACATGGCAGAGCCTGGCAAGCTACCCGTGGCATATTCCATAAGACAAACACAGTAACAACAAGTCTCACAATGAAGATGTTACTGGTGCCCACTCGAGCAAATCAATGAACAATGGGACAACAGTGCTACAGTGCTTATAGCCCAAAGTCAATATTCTCTTTGATGGCAAAATCCAGATGATATCTGGATGTCAAGCTAATAGCACTGAGAGTTCTCAGTAAAGGCCTTTCAGATGTTGGGCACTGCCATCCGCCTTGTTTTGATGATGCAGAGAGGATGCCTAGTGAGCACCCTCCCCAAATAGGTTTTGTTGTTGTTGATGATGGAGGTGATGGTAGTTTGGACATCGAGTACAGGCCTCATGCCTGCAGAGCAAACATTTCCTGTCCATGGCCCCAACATACATGTTAGAAGTGTCTTATTTTGTTGCTGATTATATAACTCAACCTCCTTCCCGTTAGCAGTAATGATTACTCTTTTCTATCCCAGTTTTCCTGAAAGTCAATGAGGTAGAGACGAGTTTCAGAGCTGTGTGAGAAGTGAGGGTTAGTGAGTCCATATCTGCTGGGAGAGCATCTTTTCCTTTTTTTTTTTTTCTGTCTTTTTTGAGGCTGATTTTAAATTTAACAATATGGCAGAAAAGACTTATTTTTGTCTTTTTTTTGTGGGGGGGCACGTACCTAGTGGTGCTCAGGGCTTTGTATTTAACTCCAAAACTTTGTATTTAAAGGCCACTCCTGGTAGGCTTGGGGAACCCTGTGGGGTACCAGGAATTGAACCTGGGTGGGCCTCGTGCAAAGCAAGCACCCTACCTGCTGAACTATTGCTCTGACCCTGACTTTTTCTTTTGGAGGCCCCATCAGCGGTGCTCAGGGATGACTCCTGGCTTTCCTCTTGGGGATCACTTCTGGCCGGGCTTGAGGAACCCCATGGGGTGTCAGGGATTGAACCTAGGTCAGCCATGTGCAAGGCAAGCGTAATACCCACTTGACTATTGTTCTCTACCACCCCCCTGTTTTTTTTTTTAATAGTCAGGATAAACTTGATGGAGGAAAATGTCAGAGCGCCAAATTTTCTATTCCCAGAAACGTTTTCAGTAACACTTGCTCTCCTCTCATTGGTGCCTGTGGTATTGATGTGCCCACAGAAGTATGCTGGAGCCCAGAGCTCTTACAAGAGTCGCCGTTAACATCCCTGTTTCCTTTTAGTTCAAGTGAGTTCTCGAACCCTTTTGTGTGATTTCGAGTTTTCTTGGCCAAGCAAAGGGGGGCAGACGCCCATTCGAAGCAGGTAAGCATCTCTTTGCCTTCCTGTTGGTTTAAGATGAGACGCATCTGCAGCTTTGATCAGGACTAAAGAGCCTGATGTTTGCCGTGCGAAGGAGCGAACTCGAGAGGCAGCAGCGAGGACTGAAGGGTGGGTTAGCAGAAGCTGAAGCAGGCACTAGGCACGGGCCAGTCAGCCTCCTCGGGAGCACGTGTCTGCCGACAGCTGGAAAGGCAGCCAGGGACACAGTGGCACCTTTGTCCTCCCAGGGACCGCTTCATAGTACAAAGGGCAACCGTTAGCACAGAAGCACCTCCAAGGGCAAACAATAAGGCAGTAGTTCCACTGCACGGTAACCCCTGAGCTGGAGCTCACTAAATGCCTTCTGCGTTAGTTATTACTTCACTGACTGCTCTTAAGAATTCGCAGGATAGAGGGGTGGGGGGCGGGGCGGGCTGTAGGTAAGTGTTGAGCGTGAAAAAGGAGACGCTTTCTCTCTGTGACACAGTCACTGTCGCTCTGGGGCGGTGCTGGGCCTCCACTGATCCTTTCTTCCTGTCAGACAGGCGTCTCCCTCTTCCGTTCACGTGCCGACTCATTTTCCTATTGTCCCCGCTCTGTCCCGAGGTTAGCGCGCCCACTCCAGTGACCTGGCATCCTGTTGCTGCCACGATGTTCCCAGGTGGCCGTCTTCCTCCGGGTCCTCCTCCCAGCTCTGGAGTCGGGGATTGCACTACCGTGACTAACTCTAGTTGGTGTCTGTGCCTCAGGGAAATCTTAGTGTGCGGAGAGCCAGGGTGGAAATCTTGATTTTTCTCCTGCTCCCAGTCTTTCTCACCAGACTCGACCTTCCTTCATTCCACCTGACCCCCCAGAGAGAAGTGAGGAGTTACCCTGACTTTCTACCTGCCCGTCACTTTCAACCTTCAGTCCACGACAGTCTCTATTAATTGTGGACATCAGATTGTTTCCTTGTCCCCTGGCACAGCACCCCCGCCCCCCACCAAGCTGCCCTCCCTGCTGCCCATCTGCCCTCCCCCCATTCTTGACAATCCATCCCTCAAATCCTGTCTAGAGAAATCTCTAAGGGAAACAGAAGTAGCTGGTCTTTCCTTTGCTTAATTATTTTAATCACTTTCAACTCTACTCAGGAAACAAACCTTTATTTCCCTCCTTGAAACACCCCTTGGAGGCTATACCCTGCCTGTGTGCTTAACTCCCTAACTGTAGTCTACCTTTCTGTCTCCTTTGTCACTGTTGCTGTCCCACTATCCAACACCTTTCTAGAATGTTCCATGCTGCTTTATGCCTCTGGACATTTCCCCTCTGGCCCTTAGATTTCTCCTATTTGTCCACACTTCATCTGAAGTATAACTTCCCTAGACAGGCCTTTTCTGGTGGTGCTTTTCCCCTTACTCTTTTTCTATCTCAGAATATTTAATTTTCTCCTTAGAATATTTGTCTAAAACTGCTTCGAGTTTTTGAAGTCTGAAGTTGCTGAAGTCTATTGTTTTATGAATTAAATAATCAACAGCTCCCATAATAACATCTCTCAAATCTAGTCTTACTGTGAGTTTTACCTCCCTCCCTCCCTCTCTCTCTCCCTCCCTCCCTCCCTCCCTCCCTGTCTCCCTCTCTCTCTCCCTCCCTCCCTCCCTCCCTGTCTCCCTCCCTCCCTGTCTCCCTCCCTCCCTCCCTCCCTCCCTCCCTCCCTCCCTCCCTCCCTCCCTCCCTCCCTCCCTCCCTCCCTCTCTCCTTCCTTCCTTCCTTCCTTCCTTCCTTCCTTCCTTCCTTCCTTCCTTCCTTCCTTCCTTCCTTCCTTCCTTCCTTCCTTCCTTCCTTTCTTCCTTCCTTCCTTCCTTCCTCTTTCCTTCCTTCCATCCTTCTTAAATTTGGGGGCCACACTAGAGGTGTCCAGTTGTTTCTCCGTGCTCTGTGCAGGGATTGCTTCTGTTGGTGTTCAGGACTATGTAGCACCAGGTATCAAACCCAAACCTCCTCATGCTTTGCCTGCAGAAGACCCAACCAATTATCTCCCAGCCATCTTACCTAATCCTTAACAAGAGTAATTGGCTTAAGCCACGCAGAGACGTGTGTTTCCTGTTTGCCAGTCAGCACTCTTTGCGCTCTGCTTCATCTTCAGTCCCTTTGGTGATTAGCGGGAGGGCGGATTTCAGGGTAAGCGACCAAGAGTCGATCCTGCCGCTGCCTCTGATTAATCCATTTTGCCCAGACCTGCCACTGTCGTGCTGCCCTTGGCTTAGCCACTCTTCCTCTTAAGTCCAAGGAAGAGAAAAACGTGGCTCATGTGCATGTCGACATAACGTAAGACCTAAAGATGAATATGGCCTCTGAGCGAGAAAGTGATTGCTTGCCACCATTCTGAGGTTCCTGATGAATTTTCTTCCCCGCGATTAATTTCAAACCCACTTAAGAGGCAGTTTCCTGAAACACACTCAGTTATTTCTTCTGGCTTCCAGTTCGTGCCCATGCCATTGTCAGCCTTGTTAGGGGCCTGCTGCCGGGTAACCTTTGATTGAGACAAAGGGACCAACACATGACACCAAAGAGGGTGGCCGGGTCGGAGCGCAGGAGAGGCCGGGGTGAACAATCTTCGCTCCTGCCTGTTCTCATTATCTCTCAGTCAGGTTCAAGGCCAGCTCCCCCACAGCTGTCATGAGCTGTGACTTCGGCTCGTGGCATTTGAATATGCTCAAGTTTTAACACCACCGCCATCATAATGATGCTCAGGTTCACATACTAATTAAAGGCAGCCACGGGCAGCGGCGTGCCCACAAGGTGGAAGAGAAGGAGCCGGTGCCTCCAGGTGAGAGGACACGTGGCAGGGAGCAATCACGGAGAGTCAGAAGCCTGAGCTCAGCCCAGGAAGCACGGTGTCCACCTAATGGCCATTGCTGTCATCCCGTCCTTGTCACTCTTAGGAGATGCCCCTTCTCTGCTTCTGCCTCTTCGGAGTAAGGATAGGAGGTGATCTGGTGGCCTTGGGAAATGCTGGAAATTACATGGACAGAAAGCTTCACTCTGTAGGGATGAGAACCAGCGAGACAGCTCAGGCTTCATCCAGATGGTTTCCCTCACAGCTTCTGAAGGCGGGAGGCCCAGCCATGGCCAGCGACTTGACTGTTGGTGGGGATTGATGGCAGCCAATCGCCAGTGAGATTGCCAGGAGAGGCTTCCGCTGGCCCAGTGGTTTTTTTTTTTTTTAATTTATCTATTAGTGAGTCACAGTGAGGGTACAGTTACAGATTTATACATTTTAGTGCCCATGTTTCCCTCATACAAGGTTCGAGAACCCATCCCTTCACCAGTGCCCATTCTCCACCACCAATAAACCCAGCATCCCTCCTATCCCCCCAAACCCATCTCCCCCCACCCCTGCCACTGTGGCAGGGTATTCTCTTTTATTCTCTCTAATTAGGTGTTGTGGTTTGCAATAAAGGTGTTGAGTGGCCATTGTGTTCAGTCTCTAGTCTACATTCAACACGCATCACTCCAACTGCATTTTACTTGATGTTCCCTTCTCTATCTGAGTTGCCCTCTCCCCAGAATGTGAGGCCAGCTTCCAAGCCATGGAGCCAACCTCCTGGTACTTATTTCTACTATTTTTGGGTGTTAGTCTCCTACTCTGTTATTCTATATTCCACAGATGAGTGCAATCTCTCTATGTCTGTCTCTCTCTTTCTGACTCATTTCACTTAACATGATACTTTCCACGTTGATCCACTCCTATGCAAAGTTCATGACCTCATTTTTTCAAACATCTGCATAGTATTCCATTGTATAGATGTACCAGAGTTTCTTCAACCAGTCATCTGTTCTAGGGCTCTCAGGTTTTTTCCAGATTCTGGCTATTGTAAATAGCGCTGTGATGAACATATGAGTGCAGATGTCATTTCAACTATACTTTTTTGCTTCTCTGGGATATATTACCAGCAGTGGTATTTCTGGGTCAAATGTGGCCCAGTGTTTTGGAGCGGGAATGGTTTAGGGTGCCCTCTGCCAGGGTTTTCCACACAGCTCATGGCACCGTGCCTCCCGAGTCCTTTGATCCCGAGGGGTCATCCTTGACCCTCTCAGTCTTTGTCCTGCTCCCTTTCATATTAGGAGGGCTCTGCCCTAGCGCCTTCGTAGAGGCCCCAGAGTCACCCTTGTTGCTCTCCCACACCACTGGCTGACAATCAGCCAACCTCCTGCTTCCCCTCAAGTCCTTCTGTCCTGACCTCCTTTCCAGCCACAGAACATCAGTTTTCATTAAAGTAAAACCACAGCATGCTCCTGCTCAAACCCATCATGGGCCCCATCCCACTGTCACTGTCATTGCCATCCTGTTGCTCATCGATTTGCTCGAGCAGACAGCAGTAACGTCTCTCATTGTGAGACTTGTTGTTACTGTTTTTGGCATATCCAATACGCCACAGGTAGCTTGCCAGGCTCCGCCACGCAGGCGCAATACTCTTGGTAGCTTGTCGGGCTCTCCGAGAGGGGTGGAGGAATCGAACACGGGTCGGCCGTGTGAAAGGCGAATGCCCTACTGCTGTGCTATCACTCCAGCCCAATCCCATTTAGGAAAAATTCAAAAACACTGCAATCTCTTGGCTCTCAAGTCAAATCTCACTGCTGTCTGTTCCTCTGCTTACAGAAAGAAGTCAGTTCTAGATATTGTTGGGTCAGGGAAAACCATCTTCCGAAAGAAATGTTCTGCACAATGAGAAGAAAATGCCTCTGCTGAAGGGATAAATTAATTCCCCCTCCCTAGTCTCCTCCTTCCATGCTGCCCTTTCAGCATTTCAGCACCAACTTCTCATGCTTCAGGTCAGACCTAGTAAGTGAATCAGCCAGGCAACTTATCCAGCAAAGAGACATGAGTCAAGCTTAGCCAAAGGAGGCATGTGGGTTCTGGGTTTTGGGGTCGTAAATACAGGTTAGGAGCGTCGCACCAATTGCTCCCATTCCTTGACACATTTCCATTTTAAGGTTAAGTAGGTTTAATTACACTGTTCCTTTCCCCAGCTTTGCTTCTTTTTTCACGTTACATAAGATATTTTAGGAACAGAGAAAGGTTAATGGGCCTGTGATGCGGCCTGGAATTAACTTCCTTAATGAAGCTTCCAGAACGCATCTTGTCAGTGCATGTAATGACCTGTCTTGGTTCAGAAAGACCCAGAGCTCCTGCCGTTCCCCACGTGTCTGCTGTTCCCTGCGTGTCCTGCTCATGGAAGCCTTGCGGGCCAGCCACCCCCAGGACCTGCGCCCTGTCTGGGCGGGTGCTCCTGACATAGGCAGCTGCCACCATCCACAGCTGGGACAGACACTCAGGGACAGTGGGTCCATGTGACCGTGTCTCTGGGAAAGTCACCTCAGAGGGCTCAAGACTTCACAGTCAGGTGTCAATGTTTTATTATTTTTATAGAGGAGAGAGATTTATAATATATCCTTAAACTAGGTCCATCAAATATTTGTGAATTAGATTACCATTTAAAGCGGCCCGTGTGTGGACTGCAACGGAACACGCTTCCACCCGTCTTCTCTAAACCTCATTTACTCAGGATTTATTTCTTATTAAGTTTTTGAAAGCACATGCTTGTCTTCAGTGAGGGCCAGTTAGATGTGAATGCCCTCCCTCTTCAGGATTTCCAGATTAGATTTCCGGAGGAGCCCGTCGTCATTTACATGGTATTTTTTTTCCTTTCAGAGATTATTTCAATGGGATCAGGATTCTACATGTAAGGTCACACTCTGTATTTTTGATTACTTTGGTTTGGGTTATGAGCATCTCATTTGTATTTCCGGTCCTATTGGATCAGACTCCCAAGTGTTACCACTCTCGCTTTTCCATGATGATCATTCTAGGGCTGTCTCTTACCCCATGATACATACCACATCATCTGCTTTTTTTTTTAAATTACGATAGCTTGGTATGTCTTCCTCTCTCTGTCATCAAAGGCTTCCAGTTTTCATTCAGAGATCTGGAGTTTGACAGTGGGATCAAATCTCTCTCCAAGATCCCCCTTGGTGTGAACTGCACGGAGGGTGTGAAAACAGTCGCTTTCTCACTGCCCGTCCAGGACGTGGGCTGGTCTCTGCTGCTTCTCTCCATGTCATCTTCTACCTAATTGCAGAACTGTCTGGAAAGGTGGTCCCGGCTCCACAGCCATTGGCTGTTGGCTGCATAGGCAGGAGCCCGGGTTTGATCCTTAGCACCTCATGGTCTCCCAGAGGACCCTAGAACACTGCCAGGTACTAGCCAAAAACCCAACATAGAGAGAGTGAGCAGTCACGTACAGCATCTGTCAGATCAGGACACATGGCGGGATGGAGTTTTCCCATCATGCCCCTCGAGTAATCTGGTCCCTGTTGAAACTTGAGGTGTCTTCCAGCCCAAAGGTCCATAAAAGTCCTCACCTTGCCAACCCTGGGGCTGGGGTGGTTTTGTTAAACTCGCTCTGGGGTGGAGGGTCAGTGGGGGCCGAGAGTTATAAAAAATCCTTCTGGAAGATCTCATATCGAGTGACGATCTCCCTTATCTGTGGGGCATAGAAGAATGGATGAGGGAATGCAGTGTAGTAAAGCAGTATGCCTAGATCACCCTTGACCCCAGTGCTTAGAGAGAAGAAGGAAAGAAGTCAAAGGGGGGAAGAAGTGAATGGGGAGTGATGGGTGAACAGGTATCAGGGCTTCGGTTATACTGGTGATGTGGGTGAGTGTTACAGCCACATTTCCCAAACAGACTCAACAACACTGAGAACATCAAATCTGAGCAGCAGCCACTGAAACTCTGCGGTGTGCCTGTCAAGGTGACAGGCAGGGGTAGGGAAGGAATCTGGGGACACTGTTGACAGTGGTGGTCGGATTGGTGGTGAAATAGTATATGCCTAAAATGCAACTCAATAACTTTGTACATCACAGCTCGTTAATAATAAGAATAAGAATAAGAATAACCCCCTCGGTAGCCCTTGCAGTGTTGGCAGCTGTCAGCTGAGGCCATCAGGCTGGAGTTTTGTAAGCTGCCTCCTTCTGCCCCTGTGCATCTGCCCTCATCCCACCGGCCACGTAGAGCTTAAGTGATGTTTGTTGGTCCACATCGGCTCTTTAATTATGAGCCTGAGTGCTGGGGACTGGAACCAGATGCTGGGTTTGGCATTGCCAGGGGGAGGCTGGCACTGACAAATGGCCTCGGGTGGCTCAGCTCTCCCTGGCTTGGCCCACGGGGCTGAAACAGAAATGGTTCTGGGGGAAGAGGGGACGGGTCTGGTGGGAGAAGTGCCATTTTCGGAATCAGGAAATTCATTTCAGCTCAGTAATAATGGTGACAGGACTTGGGATGAGCCGTCTTACTGGTCTTGGTCTAGACTTGCTGAGAAATGATGACAGATTAGGCTGTGACCTTCTGACCATTCTTGGCAGAGTCTATGGGATGGCGCTGGAGGGTCAGGCTGAACCCACTTGGGTCCTTGGCTCAGCACGGCACTTTGGTCCTATTCAAAAGTAGGGTTAGATTTGAAAGTAGAATTTGCCGATGGATTGTAGTATGAGGAAAGGTAGAGCCAAATATGACTTTGTGAGCTTGGAACTAAACAATGGGAGAAAGACATTGCCATTTGCAGGCCAGAGAACTGGGAGCCTGGGGGGAATGTTTTGAGGTCAAGAATATGGATTTATACAACTTGAATTTGAGGGGTGTGTGTGTGTGTGTGTGTGTGTGTGTGTGTGTGTGTGTGTGTGTGTGTGTGTGTGTCTGTGGTGTAAGATACCCAGTGAAAAAATGTAGTTGATCATGGGACATACAAATTTAGGTTTCAGGGAAAATGTGAGAGCAGAGAATAAACAGTTGACAACCAGGGGATGAGAGATGGCATTCAGTGTCAAGGGACAAAGACTCCCCTAGAGAATGAGTAGAGAGAAGAAAGAGGATGACTTCCAAGAGTGAGTCCAGAGTCCCTCTAAGCTTCCTGTGTAGAGGTTCTGAAGATGAGAAGGACCAAGCAAAGGAGAACCAACGCAGACAAGTGGGGCAGAGGGCGACGTGCAGAGAGATCGGGATGTCAAAGACAAGAAAGGAAGTGAAGATGTTTTAAGGGGAGGCTGGGAGGCAAAGGGGTCAACTGCATCCTAAAGCAGGTAGTGAGTCAAATAAGATAAGAACCGAGGCTGATCTTTTGGATTTAGTAAAGTGGAGGCTAATTGATAGCCTTGGCAAAAACCACAGTGCTGAAAAGATTGGCATGATAACCTGATGGGACTATGTTAAGAAAAACAGAGACCATCGGAACATAAAATTCTTGGCAGGCTTTACTTTAAAGGAAAGGAAAACAACGGAGGGGCTGGATTTCGAAGCAAACATGGCGTCTGACCAGGGGTGATGTTAAAAATAAATATGCCCTCGGCACTGATGCATCAACAGACTCTAGGTCTGGAGCTGAGTTTTTACGGTCCTGGAAATCCCAATTCAAAGCCTTTGGTATGAAATACCTGGGTGCGGGGTGGGGGGGGAATCTCAGAAAAGTTGAGCAAGGGGCATTTGGGAAGTTCAGGGGAGTAGGTGCCAACCTACAGGCCCAGAGGCGTCCGCTTAGGGTACCAATCGTGCCTAGGTTAACCTCAGCAATGCCCAGCCGAGCTGCTCTGGAGTCACTATTCTCTTTAGTTATGTTGACTTTTCATGAGGAGAGACTTGGCAGCGTATCTTCATGAGGATGTAATGACCAGGAGAGAGGGAGGAATGTGCTGAGGGGGTTAAGAGAGCGAGGATTATAAGAGACCTGAGTTGGTGAGTGGAGATGAAAAGTGTGTTCCGACAGAACCACTTTCCCCTGGTTCCTTCCAGCAGGAAGGAGCACAGAGGATGGAGAAACTTCAGGAGCTGGTGCAGGGCAAGGGAGACCTGTTTCCTGGTTGCACCTGCTGTCTCTGTGATTAGTAACCACTGACAAGTTTCTCTTTTCTTGCAGCAGTATATTTTGGCTATATTTTGCCTGAGATTTATGTGGAATTCTGGGAAATTCTGGTCACTAGATCAAATTTTTTTCTCCTTCCCTTTTTTTTTTTTTACAAAAGATTTGTCATTGATTTAAAAAAATCCACAGAATTTGAGGAATTTAGTTTTTTACCTCTGTAGGTGTGAAAATATCAGCACACCTGCCACCAAAATATCAGGGCTTTCCAGTTACCAAACCCCTCTACCTACCCCTACCCCTCACCCTCTTTTTTCTCTGGTAGCCATCATCATTTTCACTGGGTCTGTGGGTTAGTTTTCTCTGTGTAAGGGCAGTTGGGGCCACACCCAGCAGTGCTCAGGGCTTACTCCTGGCTCTGTGGCTAGGGATCACCCCAGGTGGTGCTCAGGGCATCCTATGTGGTACCAGGAATCAAACTAGGGTTGGCCATGTGTCCGACAAGCAAACCTGACCTGCTGGACGGTCTCTCTAGCCCTAAGGGTTAGTTTTGTTGAATTGTGTTGTCTTTATCATAAATTTGTATCGTTGTTCTTAATATTTATAGCTTCAGTAAATTATATTCCACATATGAATAAAACCATTTAGTAATTGCTTTTCCCTACTTCCCTTAGCATAATCAAATTCCATCCATTTTGTAAAAAAAAAAAAAGGAAAGAAAAGATAGGTCGCAATTTCATCGCTTTCCATAACCAAGGGATATTCTATTAAGTATGTAGACCTCAACTTTCTCATTCAGTCATCTGTAAATGGACATTTAGGTTGACTTTTTGTTTTGGCTATTGTGCAAAGTGCTACTATGGAGAGAGGTGTAAATTCTTTGGAACTAATGTTTTCATATTCTTGGCATGACTGCCTACGTCTGGTATATTGAATAATTAAAATTCTTTAAAGGAATCTCCAGCTTCTTCTCCCATTCATATTTTCATCCACACCTGGTCCAGGCCTCTCTCCCCATTGGGAGGTGATATCTAATTGTGGTTTTGATTTGCATTTCTCTACAAGTAAGTGACACTGAGCATTTTTTCACGTGTGTGCAGGTACAATATCTTATATATATCCTCTTTGGAGATGGGTCTATTTGGGGTTTTTCTTGTTGTTGTTGTTTGTTTTCTTGGTCAACTGCTGATTTTGTGCCTGGGTTTCCAGGGAGTCGGCAGCTGTGGAACTGTTGTCTCATTGATACCCTTCCATGGACTACGGTGACTGAGATGGTGACATCTCTGTGAGAGCAAGTCCGTTCAAACTGGCTTTGCTTTGAATGACCCAAAGGGAAACGTTTCTTGTCTCACCCAGGGAGGTACCGGCCATTCTTGCTCAGAGTAGCTTAGCTGTGTGAGTTGGGTGGCAAAAGGAAGAAGGACTCAGGAATGGCTGAAATCTTTCAAAGTGGCTGAAGAATGACAGTATTTGATTGCTTGCATCTCTCTCTCTCTCTCTCTCTTGCTCTCACTCCCGTTCTCCACCTCTGTAGTTAATATGATGCTTATCTGAGTGCAAAGACACAGACAGGGAGGAATTTAATGCAAATTTAGCGAGGAGTCTAGTGCCACTTCACAAAATATTGATTAGGTGTCTGATTCGCTCCCCCCTGACAATGGGCCATCGGAATAAGCCAATGAGGTGGGCAGAACTCCAGCTCGTCATGGTCATTCGATGAAGCCGGGGCAGCCAATGGGGAGCAGCCGGCCTGTGATTGGGCGAGTGGCCTGCGAGGGGGGAAGCCCACCTTAGCAACAGCAGGAAATATTGCCCACGCCCTCCCACGCGCAGACGTCACGCTCCCCCACGCTGCTGCTGCGGTGGCTGAGTCCTTGCTGACTGTCTCTCCGGGCTGGCGCTCAGCCCCGCCCAGCCTCTGGAGGGCCCGTCCCTGCTCAAGGATCAGACCGTCATCCTGGTCAGCCAGCTCCTCATCCCCCTGGGATGGGGTGGGCAGAGGTGCCTCCCTCTGGCCCCAGCCCCTGGCTCTCTAAGCCTGAGCTCCCATCTGCAGGCAAAGGGCCCCACACAGGCTCTGCGTTGATGCAGAGCCTTCCAAGCCATCTCCCCAGCCTCCTGCACTATGGCCCTTCCCGACCCACATGCACCTGGGGCACCGGTGTGCTGACGAGTGGGTGCCCTAACCACCGGATGAACCGTAGTTTCTCTGACTTCCCGAGAGAGCTGCCAACCAAAGGGCTTTCCCTGGGCTGGCTGGGCCCTGGGTGTTCCTGCTGTCCCTGGACCAGCTTCCCCTGGCACTGTGTTCTGGCCATCCCATCGGTGGCCCAGGAAGGCTTCGTGTGTTCCTGGGCTGGGCCTTTCTGAGTGGCCGGTGCCAGGACACGTCCTCTTTTCAGCAAACCTGCCCCATGCTGGTCTCCACCATGTGTTTGGGTTTTCAGAGCTGCTGTTCTTTCGGGGGGAGGGAGGGGAGTGGAAGGAGGGAAGGGGGGGCTGAGGTGTGGCACTGGCCGCCTCATCTGGTTTCCCCATCAGGAGAACCTCATCTCTGGATTGTTCCCTCTCCTCCCCTCGCCTGGCTCTGACTTGATTGGAGGCCTGAGGTGCGGGCAGGTCACGAGGTGAATTGTTGGCTCCCTGTCTACTTTCCTCCCTGAGTTTTGCTCCTTTGTCATGACAGCTGGTTTCGGCTTGGGTCTTGGAGAGACATCTGTCCCTGGCTTGCTCGGTCCTCTTACAGGCTCTTGGTCATGTTTCCCGCTGGCAGTCACAATTCTCTTGGGGGTAGGGAAGCCTGTCGGCGGGGAAAGCCTTCCCTCTCCGAGGTATGCGGCTGTAGTTTATTCAAGAATAAAGGAAGTTGAGGGTGAGGTCACGGGAGTGGCCTGGCCCAAGAAGGATTACTGAGTATGAAATAGTTTTGGGAGGTTCATTTCCTTTGTTTTTGTTTTTGCCTGCAAAAATGAGGGAAATGGCATGGGACAGAAGAAACAGGAGCGAGGGAATCACACTTCTGAACACAAGGGTTCGGAGAACCTGGAACGAATGAGCCAGGAAGCGTCTGGAGTCATTTTCCAAGTGAGTGGCCTGCCCGTGTATGGTGCAGATCGCTCGCTCCTGGACACAGTGGGATGGGCACGGGGTGGCCTGCTCAGGGCCGGGGGGGCCAGACTGATCCGGTTGAAGCTGCCGTCTCATTGAGTTCATTTGTACGAGTGAATTCATTCATGTTCACTCGCAGATGAGTGGATTTCGTAAGTTCCACCGGCCCCTTTTCAAAACGATCAAAACGTTAGTCACAACGGAAAGCCGGAACGTGCTCCGATAAAACCACGTCACGTAAGAATGCCTCAGTGAGGACTTAAGCCCGAAGCGAGTGATTCCAAGTGTTGAAGTATTCACCCAGTTCTCGGGTTCTCAGAAACTCCCCCCTGCCCCCACAGACCCATGGCACGTCATCAGGAATCTGCTCAGAAGATCTGAGCCCCCGCCGCCCTGAGCCCATCCCACTGTGTCCACCGTAGGGTCTACACCGAGGTCCTACCCTTGACAGCTCCCGCTGGAGGCCAGAGAGGAAGTCAAGCGAGTTATGTCACAGGGACCCTCAGGGGCAGACCCTTGAGTGTCACCCGAGCGGGCTTTGGGCTTTCTCCCTGGATTCGAATCCTCTGAGAAACGGTCATGGGAGCATTGGGGTTGGTGAGTAGAGCTCCTGTGAGGTTCAACTGGTCGAGGGAGAGAAGGGATGGCAGATTTTGAGGAGAAGAAATGAGTGTGACTGGCAAAGCGGGAAGGCAGGAAGCCGGGCAGGGTGGAGACCACTCACGCATCTGGCATGGAGCTGAGTCCTGGGCTGAGAGCCCCTTCTGGTACCAGTTTAGGGACAACCCTCAGTATTCTGTGACTCTGTTTTATTCCCTGTCAAATGGGCTTCATAAATAGTGAGGGTGAGGGCAAGAGAGAGAGCGTGGGACTCTAGACCTGGCCCTGCAGGCAGTTGGCCCAACTTTGACCCCTGGCCACCAGACAGTCTCCCACACACTGCTGAGGGTTGATGGGTAGCAAACCCCTCCTTCAAAACAGTGATATTTGAATAGAGATACTAGAATCAGGGAAAGTCTTTCCTGGAGATCTGACAGCAAAATTGCCTTTGTCTAGCATGCTGCCTTCCTAACGGCAGCTAACAGCTTTGTGTGTGTGTGTGTTGTTTTGGGTCACACTTGGAGATGCTCAGTGGTTATTCCTGGCTTTTCCCTCAAAAATTACTCCTGGTGGTGCTTGGGTGATCCTATGGGATGCCGGGGATTGAAACCGGTTGGCCGCATGCAAGGCAAACGCCCTACTCGCTGTGCTATTGCTCCAACCCCAGCTAATAGCTTTAATGGTGAAAATATATTTAAAAAAAGAGTTGTGAGGTACTGGGGATGTGGTCCAGTGGTAAGAGCACAGGCCTAGCACACGAGAGGCCCTGAGCCTGCCCAGGTGAGGTCTGGGTGGTCCCCCACACTGCTTGGGGTGGTCCCCATTTTAAAAATAAATTGAGGGGCCGGAGCCACAGTAAGGTCCTCACTTTGCCCCCAGCCGACTTGGGTTCAATCCAAGGCATCTCCCTGTGGTCCTTTGAGCCTTGCCAGGCGTGATCCCTGAGAGCAGATGCAGATGTAAGCCCTGAGAATTTGGGGTGTAATACCCCACCCCTACTCCCCTTATAAAATACCACAGAAGGTACAAGCGGCAGCTTGGTGATGACTGGCCGACAGGCATCCCGGCTGCCTCAGCGCTCAGGCTCAGGCGGGCCTGACCTTGGGCGTCCTCCCCGCCCGGCTGGGCGCGGTGATTCAGCACATCTTCCCGGACACCGCCCCCACCCCTGCCCCCCTGCAGCATCTGTGAGCCGGGGCTGAGGTTTGACCTGCGTCTGGCAGCCCGTAAGAGAGAGCTCGAAGCAGCAGTGGCGGTGGGGGCTGGTTTCGGGGGAAGGTCTGATGAGCCAGGTCTAGGTCAGGAGACAATTAGCTGCAGAAGCGGAGAAGAGATTTGCCCATCAGCACTTTTTAATTAAAAACAGCCTGGGGGCGCCTGCATTCCGCCGTGGCTTCAGGGTCCACCCGGAGCCCCCCGGGACATGCGGCCCGTCCTTGGTCAGAGGTCTCTGAGGTTTGTCCCGAGCCCAGGAGACACTTGGTCTTCAGAGGGTGGAGGCCCAGAGGTCTCTCCCCTACTCCCCCTGTAGTGACGGCAGAGCGGGGAGAGACTCTGGCGGTCCCTGTCTAGAGAGCGGCAGGGCAGTGCTGGCCACTGGCAGGCCATGCTGGCCGGTGGGTGAATTCCCAGCCTGCCCTTCTCACAGGCAGCCTCAGAGAAGCCCGACTTTCCATGGGTTTTGCTGTTAATTTTCCATCCCATTATATCTCCTTCTTAAACCATGTGGGGGTCCTTTTAAGAGCTCATTCAGCTAGATCTTGAACAAAATTTCTACTCCTGCAGTGAAGTGACATTTACTGTTTCAGGCCTTGGTCTTTGTATCTGTAAAATGGACTTTAGAATAGCACCAATGACCATCCAGTGACATCCTTATTGGAAACCACTTGATGTAGTACCTGGCATACGACAGTTGTGCCTGAAGGATATTTTATGAGGATGATTTTGGTTGGGGGAACTGTCACTGTCACTGTCATCCCGTTGCTCATCCATTTGCTCAAGTGGACGCCATTTGAGACTCTCCATTGTGAGACTTGTTGTTACTGTTTTTGGCATATAGAATACACCACGGGTAGGTAGCTTGCCAGGCTCTGCCGTGTGGGCAGGATACTCTCAGTAGCTTGCTGGGCTCTCTGAGAGGGGCAGAGGAATCGAACCCGGGTCAGCTGTGTGCAAGGTGAACGCCCTACCACTGTGCTATCTCTCCAGCCCAGGTTGAAGGAACATAATAAAAAATTTATCAGATATAGACTGTTCTATCAGACGTGTCACGAATATTAATCTTGAATAGGGAAAATTATTTGATGTATTTATCTGAACCTTGAAACAGTGATGTATACTGATAAAGTGTCACGACACTTAATTAAAATGTTTAAATTATTACTCTTGGTGTTTTCGCATGTAAATATAGTGTGCAAAACAAAACACAGCACACTCCCTGTTCACTTAAATTGGCATAATATGCAAATTATAGATTCAGCATCTTATAGCAATATGCAAATAAAGCATCAACATATTTGCAGCCTCATCAGCACAAAGCATTTATTTTGTGCCTATTTTCCATAGGAACACCAGAGAAAAATGAGTTTTGACAAATGCCATTCCTATCCTCTTGGAGTTTATGATATAAAAAGTAATATTGAGATGTTTCTTATAGTTAGATGTGTGAATGTCTGTATATGTGTGTGGAGGGGATATGGGTGAGAGAGAGAAGGAGAAAGATATATATATGTGTGTGTATATATATACATATATACACATATATACATATATGTATACAGAGAGAGAGAGGGGGTTGTTTCTCCCCTCCAAAAATAAATGTGTCAAGATCTGCTTTGTAGAAACATGATGTTATGGTGTTATGTGGCAAGATAGAGATTTATTTGAGGTAACATTGGCCTCCTTGAAATTATATACCTAGGCTGACATACTTGAATTATAGTAAGTTGCCTGTGTTAATTCAGTTTAATTTGGTCATAGACTTTAAAGTCCAGGTTTATTTTCTGAACTCGGTTTCTTTAGCTGGACCAGAGAGGAGGAGGAGGAGAGTCCACTTTGAGCCAGTGTTCTCCGAACACCCCCCCTCCCCACCCACCACCCTTCCACCCCATTTCCTGGTGTGTGTTCATTCAGAGACGCCCCCTGGCTCCTCTGGGCAGCTTTGGAATCGAGGTTCTCGGGGTTGGCCTGCCCCCATCAACCTCCTGCATGGGCAGCAGGAGTCATTATACAGCCAAGATTTCCCAGTCCAGCTCTGCATATCACGTCGATGAGATTCTGGAAGTGTGTGTGTGTGGGGGGGGGGGATGCAGACCTCCGAGCGTCATTAGCCAGCCCAGACTATCGCTGTCGGCCCTGCTGGCTGGCATCTTCTAATCTCCCTCATCACATCTGTGGCTCTGCCACGCTGCCCCCATCGGGCCCGAGCACTACTCAAGTCTCCTAGTCAGTCCCCTTAGAGATCCGCCCTTGCTGCATTCAAAGCAAATCGGACCCAATGGAAATCAGAGTGGGACGCAGTGTCCACCCTTCCCGTGGCTTCCCGTTTTCCGAGGGCAGGCATGATGATGATGAAGAGCCCGTGGTAGCCTTCCTCTCCTGCCTCGAGCCCTGGCTCACCTCCACCCGGTGGGCGGGCTGGGGATGTGTGCCGGCTCCACGTCTTGGCCCCGAGCACTTGCCATGGCGAATGCTTATTCATGTCACGCCCTCCTTGTGTTCATGGCACATACCTGGAGGGTCTGAACTGAACGGACTCAAGAATCGCCTCTTCTGTGAATTTCCCCATCTTGTTTGGGGCTTGTTCTCCACTCCTCAGCTGTATGAATTGTCCTGGTGGTGCTCAAGGCATCACAGAGCACAGGTCACTGGTGCATCTCGGCGGGCCTGTCACTCCTTGGAGCCACAGCACATGTTTCAGGACTCCGGTAGCTCAAAGAATGGATTCACAGTTTTAGAGTTTAAGTGAATGGACTCGTGAACTATGCAACAGGAAGCCAAGGGTATCCATGAGGGAAACCCATAGTTCATGCTCTCGTGGGCACCAGATATTATATATAATTATATACATATAAACTCTACATACATATTATTTTTTTCTTTTTTTTTTCTTTTTGGGTCACAGCAATGCACAGGGGTTATTCCTGGCTCTGCACTCAGAAATTACTCTGAGTAATGGTGCTTGGGGGACCATATGGGATGCTGGGGATCGAACCCAGGTTGGCCGCATGCAAGGCAAACACTCTCCCCGCTGTGCTATTGCTCCAGCCCCTCCACCCCCTTGATTTTTTTGCTTTTTGGGTCACACCCGGCTATGCACAGGGGTCACTCCTGGCTCATGCACTCAGGAATCACCCCTGGCGGTGCTCAGGGGACCATATGGGATGCTGGGATTCGAACCCGGGTTGGCCGCATGCAAGGCAAACGCCCTACCCGCTGTGCTATCACTCCAGCCCCCAACATACATATAATTTTATATAAATATATATTAAAACCAGCTTGGGTTTTCTCACCCCGAATCAGACTCAATCTGATTGGATTGATAAGTTTTAAAATTGAAGGGGGAAGGGAGGTGGGTTAATAGAATAAAGGAGCTAATTATATGGTGAAGGATAGAATTGGACTTTGAGTGGTGAACTTAATGTTGCCTGCACATATGCTGATTTATTTATTTTTATTTTTTTGGCAGCTGAGAGCTTTAGTTCAACTATTATGACACATACTCAGGGTTTAATAAGAAAACATTACTTGCCATCAGGACCTACCTTTAGATTTGGGATAGATTTGAGATTTAGATTTGGGATTATCACCTTGCTAGCACACTGGCAGACTTGAAACTCTGTCCTCTTTGTTTTTGTTTTTTTGGTTTTTTAAGAGATTTTTTTTTTATTGAGTCACCGTGTGATAGACAAGTGTTCATCTCGAGATGAACAAAGCTGTTTATGATTAGATTTCAGTCATACAGTGTTCCAACACCCATCCCTCCACCAGTGTATGTTTCCCAATATGCTGATTTATAGGGGCACACACCTGAAAATTGTATAATCATATAACACAGTGTTACTTCAATAAAAGAAACGGTGATTTAAAAAAAATAAGAGAAATTCAATTATAATGGTAAAATATATAACCACTGGACAAGGGCCACACAATGTTCCTTCCCTCCAAGATGTGGAGATTTTAAAAAGGAAGAATGAAATAAATCAAACCAGTGTCTTTGTTACATAAATCTCAGAGTAAATTTGGGTAAATGAGCAATCTATATGGTAAATGTAAATGATCTTTCTGGAGAGTTATTTTACTTCATTGGTTGATCTAATTTCCTAGCAAATGAAATCTGAAAATACTATCCCTGAGAACATTTACAAATTCCTTCTCCTTTATAGACCTCATTTATTTAAATTAATTCCCCAACTTTCTCTGTCTTTGTCTCCAATGTGATTGGGGTATTTTCAACGGGCAGTTTTCTTTCACAGTTAGAGTTCAAGGGGCAAGTGCACGTCATGGACAACTTTGAATTCTAAGGCAGTTCTAGGACTCAATCATCACCTTCACGCCTTGCTGACGGGAATGTAACATGGAACAGCCACTTTGGAAAAACAGTTTGGTAGTTACTTAAAATGCCTGATGGAAACACAGTGGAAGACTTAACTAATTCCACTCATAGGAATTCATCCAAGAGGAAGGCGGATAACGTACCCACACCAACATTTTCACGGGGACGCTCACTGTGGCATTATTCAGAGTAGCCCTGAAGGAGGAAGCAGGAGCTGAGGACATGACTCATGTCATTGAGAGCACCACTAGCAGATGCGAGGCCCTGGATTGGATCCTGGTGTCCTTGGCCCTCTGAGCACTGCTGGGTGCAGCCATGCCGTTCCCAAGCATATCTGAACGCTAACCTCACCAGAAATGACCAGCCCTCTCTTCCCTAGCATGGCTCGTGGGTGGCCCCTATCACTAAAAAGTCCATATCACCCAAATGTCCATGAACTGGCGAATGGGTAAGCGAAATGGGGCTATTTCCATACAAGGAAATTCAGGTCAGCAACCAAAAAGAAAGAGAACAACATAAATTAGCCTCAGAGAGATGCTGAGTGACAGAAGAGACACAAAATATGTACTGCGTGATTCCATTGATATCAGGTATCTATGAAAGTCAAACTTGTTGATATATAAAGCACATTAGTGACCTGCTAGACTGGGGGGGGGAGGGTGCCAAGTAGAAAAAAAACTGAAGATACAGGAAATTTGTGGGGCTGATAGAAATGTCTTAAAACTGGATTGTGGCATGGCGGCTCAGCTGAAGTGGGAAGCCACTTGCCTGTCACATGAGAGGTACTGGATTTAATTCCTCTTAGCACCCTAACATTAAATGCTAGCCAACAATGACCCCTATAAAAACATGGACTGTGGTAATAGTGTCCACTTTTATATAGTTACAGATAATTATTGAATTGTGTATGGTTACGGAGATGTACAAATTATACCTCAATTGAGCTGTAGAGATACTTTATTGATTTTATGTTTTAGAATTACTTATCTTTATTTTTTTAAATTGTAATTGCAACTTTTAATTTGTTTATATATATAAATACATACACATATATCATTGTCATTTATTTATTTATTTATTTTTCTTTTTTTAATGAATCACCATGAGATACAGTTACAGACTTACACACTTTCATGATTACATTTCAGTCATACAATGATCAAGTACCCATCCCTCCACCAATGCCCATTCTCCACCACCAATGTTCCCAGTATCCCTCCCACCACCCTCACTCCATCCCCCCACCTGCCTCTGTGGCAGGCACATTCCCTTTTTCTTTCTTTGGGGTGTTATGGTTTGCAATACAGGTACTAAGTGGCCATCATGTTTGGTCCATAATCTTCTTTCAGCATGCATCTCCCATCCCGAGTGATTCCTCCAAGCATCCTTTACTTGGTGGTCCCTTCTCTATCCCAGCTGCCTTCTCCCCCAGCATGTGAGGTGTAGAGATACTTTAAATTGCAAGTTAGTTACCTTCGTAGTTTAATTTTATGATAATACTGCTGCCGATACCTTACCCAGGTAGTGTGGGAAAAAAAAAGTCATTAATCACAGATCTAGGTAGATTTTAAATTATTTTTTTTCTCTCCCATAAGCCCCCGAAACCGTTCACCTTTATACCAGCAGAGACATAGTCAGATGGTGAAAACTTCTTTCTCCTTCAAACTAATTAAGCCCTGATAACATCAGCTGTATTTGCAGTGTACTGATTAAGGCCGGGATGCTAATTACATTCTCGAATGATTAGGAATGCAAATTACCAGCCTTCGTTCCCAAACAGGCTTCGCTTCCTGGCTCTAGAACAGTGGAGGAAGCAGCCAGTTCCTTGCAGGTAACGGATTGCGCTGGAGTATCACGTGAGTCTAATGTGACAAGGCTCTCAGCTGGGAGTGACGCTGTTTTGCCTTTTCCTCACGGGGCAATATTTCATGGATGGGGATAGCTCCTTGCGAGGGGCTCCATGCACGAGGCTTTTTGAGTTAAGCTGAGGAGAGGCGAGTGGTGAGTTCAGTTGTAGAAGGGAAAGACAATCAAGGCCTGGGGTTCAAGGGAGTTCAAATCCGACTTCTGTTGCTTTCCAGCTCTGAGTTCTTCGACTTACCAGCCTGCATTTCTTTAGGACATGGCACTTGATAATCTAAAACGATTGGGTGGTGGCAGATTAAAGATCTTTTCTGTCACCAGCTCTAGCATCTCAGGAGCATTTCATAAATGGGTTTTATTCCTGGGGTAGCTTTGATCATTTGCAGGGTCTCTAGTACCTCCTCATTCATTCATTCATTCATTCATTCAAGAGGTGTTGACTGCCTACCATTCAGTTATTCCTTCAATTCAACAAATATTTATTGGACAACGATTACTTTTTCTCATTGTATTCTTCTGTTCAGCATCTGTCAATGAATTTTAAAAAATACCATAGCAGAGGAGATAAGTTTCAACATACCAAGTAACTAAATTTTATATGTTACAAAGACGTATATCCTGTGGAAGGCAAAGAGTCAGATAAAGGTGGGTTTCTGGGGTGATGATGGGTCACATTGTCAGGTGGGAGAGAACTCCCGAGTAGAGGCGCTGAGGAGGTGTAGGACTGGCCAGCGTCCAGCTGTCATCTGTGGGCGGGCCTGACAGGTAGAGCAAACAGCCAGTACAAAGGGGCCCATGTGAAAGGAACCGTGGTGGTAGGAAGCCTAAAGAATTATCCAGAGGTGGCTGGAACGATAGCACAGTGAGGAAGGTGTTTGCCTCACACGCAGCCAACCAGGGTTCGAGCCCCGGCATCCCATATGGTCCCCCAAGCATTGCCAGGAGTAATTCCTGAGTGCAGAGCCAGGAGTAACCCCTGAGCATTGCTGGGTGTGACTTGAAAAGAAAAAAAAAATTACCCAGAGGCTTATTACAGTGCCAGATTCTAGATGCCCAGTGGTAAATACAATCATCAGACCGAGTTCAAATTCTGCCTTTGCCTCCTTGTGTGGGTTTTCTTTTTGGACCAATTTTTTCATTTCTCTGAATTTGCACCTTCTTCTATAAAATGATACTTGAATATCTCTTTCAGAGGATCATGTTGCCCAAAGGATTCAGTTGTTCATTCACCCCTGTTCATCTCTGAGGCTGGCACCTGTAGACTGTTCATCCACAGAATAGGGTCGACTGTTTTATTATTATTATTATTATTATTATTATTATTATTATTACTTGCTTTTGGGGTCATACCTGGCGACACACAGGGATTACTCCTGGCTCTGCACTCAGAAATTACTCCTGGGGTTGCTTGGAGGACCATATGGGATGCTGGGAATCGAACCTGGTTCAGCCGAGTGCAAGGCAAACACCCTACCCACTGTACTATAGCTTCAGCCCCCTCAACTGCTTTATTTTGCCATATGGTTGCCTCTGGTACCCTCTGGCACCAAGCCTGTCCCAGCACAGTCAGTGAGGCAGTGAGGAGGTGACCAACCCCAAAGCTCCAAGTTTCATTAGCAGGTGAGAGAAATAAACATTCGTTTCCCCAAACCAACCACTAGTTGCTGAGGGTTCACGTCTGACCCGAAGAGGAACAATGTAGAATGCGAGAAAGAGTTTTAAGTACTGGGGTGATAGGAAGTTTCACGCTTAGTATAAATGCATCTGTGTATGCAGGGATGTATGTGATTTTTTTTGTTGTTGTTCAGAGTCAGTTGTGCACCAAAGATGAGGGACATTGACAGAACTGTTGGGAGAGAGTTGTGAATTGTGGGTTGCGGGTTGAAAGGAGGGTGGACCCTGAGGATCCTGCCCGACTCTTCTCATGTTTCTGACCTGGGTGGTGACAACTTTGCATTTGCATTCCGAGTCAGGAGGTCTTGGTTCAGTCACTCCCCGCTTCAGATTTTAGTTGCACGTCTTGGACTTGTCATTTAAAGTCCTCTGAGCTCCTCCCCGCCTCCCCCCCCACCCCCATTTAAGCACTGAAAATAAAAATCTGTCTAGCATCTGCTGTCCAAATGTCAAAGTTTAGATGAGCAAACACACTTGAAAATTGTCTGCTAAGTGACCCAGTCGCACATGTGATGGGACAGGGGGACAGGCCATGGGATGGTGGGGGGGGGAGGCGGCCAGGGAGAGGCCGGTGGGAACTGGTCAGTGGTTACGTGTCTGCGTGGAAAAGAAGGGCCTTGGCATGACTCCCCGGAGTAGACATTTGGTGCTAATTTATGCACATTAGTTAATTCTGTTTTGCTGGGGACTCAGATGGGACTTCCCAAGGGGGGGGGGCATTCCTGACAGCATGGAGACAGCCACATGGGCCTCTCCTGCCACCCTTCCAGGGCTGGAGCTGGGGAGGCGGCCTCTCAGAGGCACGGGCCTGGCTTCCAGCTCCCAAGTCATCTGCGTAGGCCAAGGCAGTGCAACCATTGCAGACGATGCTCTGATCCGATAAACGGGTCTGTTTTTTGCCCAGCTCTCCAGTGCCCGGGGTGGGGGTGGGGGAGGCATCCTGGGCAGGTGGCAATGGGTGGTGCTGAACCCTCCTTTCCGAGGTCAGTGGCCTTCTGGGCTAGCCGGGAGGGAGAAGGAAGAGCGTGGGCCAAGCGCCCTCGGGAAGGCAAGTGCTGGGGAAAAGAGGATTATTGCAAAGAGAGGCAGCAGAAGCTCTTGTCAGATCGTGTGCACCAGTTTCAGCAGAAATTTGGGGAAGGGGGCAGGAAGGAAGGAAGCGCCGGCTCTTCAGGGTGAGTGCGTCCCATCCCGGGCGAGACTTGGAGAGACCAACAGTGGGCCCTTTGCATCTGGCTCTCTGTTCCTGGAAAACAGCCTGTCCACAGGGCCACGGTGGTCTCCCCTTTCCTCTCTGCACAGCTGCCCCCAGTGCTGGCCATGCCACCGTCACCCGAGAGAAGAGGGCAGGTGGTGGGGCTGCACTGGCGGCAGGGGAGGGGGAGGAGCTAGGGCCACCAGAAGTGCTGGTGGGCGACTGACCTCAGTGCCCCAGTGCCCTGGGTCCTTGGCGGAGGCTTGCATGTGGTTAAGGAGGAAGTCTTTCTCTTCTTGGGTACCTGCTCGCGTAGATCATGCTTGCGGGCACTCAGGTCAGGGGTCCTGCCCCCCTGGACAGAGCAAAGGAGAAGCCCTTTCTCTCTCTGGGGCAGTGAGTGGAGGACACGCTTCAGGACACTCCTTCCGAGAGGCAGTCTCCGCCTGCTGTCAGGAAGCCAGGCTGTGTGGATGGTTCTGTTTCTTACAGTGGCAAGACAAGCACTTAGAAGTTCCCCATTCTTCTGGGCTGGAGAAAGATAGCCCAGTGGCTAAGGCCTTGCACATGCCGGGGCTGGGGCTGGGTTCTTTCCCCAGCATCCCATAAGGTCCCCTGAGGACTGCCAGGACTAATTCCTGAGTGCAGAGCTAGGAGTAACCCCTAAGTATCGTCGGGCATGACCCCACCAAAGCACAAGTAGAAATTTCCCATTCTTCCTGGACACTCAGTCTGTGGCTTAGTCTGGGTAACCTTCTGGCTTCTACAGTGATTTTTCCCAAAGGTTCATCTGTCCCAGGGGACTGAAGAATTCACCCCCCCCTATGTCTGCAGCTTGAACGAGTATATTGTGGGTTGACCACTCCATGAAAAGCCCCCACGCTGCCAGGTGCTGAGAGAATAGTCACTTGCAGCTCATTTATCCTCCTTCCTTCCTTTCTTTTTCACCTGTGGTTTGTTTATTGCCACTGATTATTTTTCATTGCCAGGGGTAGACAGGATTTGTTTACTTCCTTATTAATTTGATCTTATTTTTAACTGGATAACATGGGGACATATGCGATTTTAATTTTATCTTTTTCTTTTTCTTTTTGCTTTTTGGTCACAACTGGCAATGCACAGGGGTTACTCCTGGCTCTGCACTCAGGAATTACTCCTAGCGGTGCTCAGGGGACCATATGGGATGCTGGGAATCGAACCTGGGTCGGCTGTGTGTAAGGCAAATGCCCTACCCACTGTGCTATTGCTTCAGCCCCTAATCTTTACCTTTTGAATCAGTTGTAGGGGTTCCTTAATAAAAACTAATTTCCATGCCATCTTCATCTTTAATATCTCCTATCATATTTTCTAACCTTTTGAAGAATTTATAACTGTCACTCTCACTGTCATCCCGTTGCTCATCCATTTGCTCGAGCGGGTACCAGTAACCTCTCCATTATGAGACTTGTTGTTATTGTTTTTGGCATATTGAATAAACCATGGATAGCTTGCCGGACTCTGCCATGCAGGCTAGATACTCTCAGGAGCTTGCCGGGCTCTCCAAGAGGGGTAGAGGAATCAAACCCGGGTCGGCTGCGTGCAAGGCAAATGCCCTACCAACTGTGCTATCACTCCAGCCCGAAGAATTTATAAAATGTTACTAATTTTATCAAAAAGTTCCTAATAGAACCCCTACCCAATTTTTACCAAATCATCCCCATTATACCATATGCTGTATGAAAACATGAAAACAGCAGGGCACAAGATTATTATAAATTGTACTTGTTGGAGACTTATTACTCTGAGCCCTTGGATTCCAGCACAAAAGAATTTGTCCTGATGATGGAATTTGTGTACGGAAGCTAAGGCGTCCCCTTTGATCTGCAGGTGAAATGAGGCGACTTTAAGGCCACGCTTTTTCACAGTAGTATGGAAGCGGGCTGACGATGGGGATGTGTTTCTTGCAGATTGATGCCTTGCCACCTGGATCCCTTGCTTCTCCCAGGAGAACTGGAAGAAGATCTGGAAAGAGTCAGCGGAACTGAGAAGGTAAATGCCACTACATCCAGTCTGCTTCACTCTTCAGCTATGCAGGGGTCAAGGAGACTGCAAGGGGGCACAGTCTGACAGTTGTCAGGAGTGACCTTTTAGTGAAAACTTCGTGAGAACGTGCCTTGTGAAAAATAGTGGAGGGGCTGGAGCAATAACACAGCGGGGAGGGTGTTTGCCTTGCACAAGGCCGACCTGGGTTCAATCCCTGGGCATCCTGTATGGTCCCCTGAGCACCGTCAGGAGTAATTCCTGAGTGCAGAGCCAGGAGTAACCCCTGAGCATCGCTGGGTGTGACCCCAAAAGCACAAAAATAAAAAAAGAGAGAAAAAAAATAGTGGAGCAGGAGCCAGGTGTATTTATGCTGAAAACTGCAACATGAGTCTCATTTCTATCAAGTAAATCCAAGAGAAAGTGATATAAAAATGGGAAGGTTCCTCTTCCAACAGGCTAGAAGTGTGTGCATGGGTGCCTGTTTTCTTCCTGTGGGGGAGGGGTTGGGAAGAGAGGAGAAAGTGTGCTTGGAGCTTTGTCTCCTTTTGGGGAATGGGTGTGGGAAAAGCCCCCCCCCCCCCCAACACACACACTGAGGAGCTCAGGAATCAGGTCACATAGTCACATAGTTGCCAAACGCAACGGCAATATTTGGGATCTACCTAGACTAAAAACCATTTGTTGTTTATTAAAATTCAAATGGACTCAGGCAGCCCTGCTTAGGAGCAGGGTAGGGAGCGGGAGAGGGGAGGAAGAGACGCTGGAAGCAGGAGGAAAACAGGATAGAGAGCAGGGCAGGGAGACAGCTCCCTGGCCGTGTCCTCTGCTCAGAGATGCGCACAGGAGTCTTAAGGATGCCCGCCGGCCAGGTGCTGGTCAAGGAGGGCTTCTGAGAAGGCCAGGGCTGCGCCTGAAGGACCAGAGCGAAAGGGAGCTGGTGAGCGTGGAGGAAGGGCGGTCCAGGCAGGAGCGAGTGTACTGCCGGCACACGGAGCGGGAAGCAGCCCCTGTCTCTCCCTCCTGGAGCCTCGGGGAAGGGAAGACGCCATCCTTCCTTCCCTGCCCACGTTTGGCCCCTGCTTGGGGCCCGAATCACAGAGTCTTGGACCCCCCACTGGGACATCTGTAATGAGGCACCTTTGAGCTGGAGCAGGTCAGACAGCCCCCCCCGCCCCCGACCGCCGTGTCCTCCGCTGTCCTCGCCCGGAAGGAAGCTGAGCGGGGAACCTGGTTCTGCCGACCCTGCTTTGTGGCAGCAGGTCCAGAACAAACACAACAAACGTTTCAACCCTTTCCCAAGCAACGCACGCTGTTGTGTGTACGAATCCGTGCTTCAGTCCCAACACAGAGTCGCTTTCTGAGCCCCCTCTGAGAGAAGCGGCAATGTGGAAGGGGCCACATGGACAAAGAAGGTGGATTCCTGACATTCCTCAGGATTAGCCTCCAGCAAGCCGCACCCTGGAGTCTCACGGACCCATCTCAGCTGTCCTCGGGGAAAGAGAGAGGGAGAAGAGAGAGGGTGGGGGGAGTCAGAGACAGACAGAGACAGAGGCAGAGAGAGTTGAGAGAGAGAAAAAGAGTGGTTGAGAGGAGAGAGAGAGAGAGGCAGAGAGAGAGAGACAGAGAAAGACAGACAGGGAAACAAACAGACAGAGGAAAGAGAGAAAGAAACACAGAGAGAGACAGAGAGAGACAGACAGACAAGGAGACAGACAGAGACAGAGGAAAGAGAAAGAAACACAGAGAGAGACAGAGAGAGACAGACAGGGAGACAGACAGAGACAGAGGAAAGAGAGAAAGAAACAGAGACAGAGACAGAGACAGACAGACAGGAAGACAGAGAGGAAAGAGGAGAGAGAGAGAGAGAGGAGAGAGAGAGAGAGAGAGAGAGAGAGAGAGAGAGAGAGAGAGAGAGAGAGAGAGAGAGAGAGAGAGAGAGAGAGAGAGAGAGAGAGAGAGAGAGAGGCAGAGCGAGCCCTGTTTTCGCGGCCACCCTTGGGTCCGGTTCAGGTGCCGTGTCACAGAGGTGCTATATAGTTCTGGCTACAGAAGGGGCTGCCTGGCTGTGTGTGGAGGGGAGGGGGGCTCCATCCATCTTGCTGGGTGACGTGGAGGCAGCACTCCCAGAGAGACGCCACAAGGGGCCCCCTTCCAGAAAGCTCCGAGAGGCGGGCGCGCTCCTTTCTCCCATCCTTCGAGCACGTGCCCCTTCCAGGGCAAGACCCACTCCAACAAGCAGGTTCTCACCCTTTCGTTTTTGCTCTGGGGCGTGTGTGCCCCAGGCCTTGCCGCCTGCCGTCGGGGCTTGGCGCCCTGCGACTTTGGGAGCACGTACCCTCCTGTCTTTCCTGAAGGGGCTGCCTGCTCACCCGAGGCTGTTCCTGGGACCTCCCAGGACGCGTCTTGACTTTACTTTTCATGAGAAATGACCGTCACTGGCTCCTGGGCCCATCGGACAGCTGCAGAGAGCCTTCCCGCGGGGGTGCGGGTGGGTTCTTCCCACGCCCCCTCCCGCCCCACTCAGGGCTGCTCTCTCGCGCCACCTGCTGGAACAGGCTCCCAGTGCAGCCTTTGCCACTGGGCAGGAGGCTCTGGAGGGTGACCTAGTCCAGCCCGGCCGGGGGCCATTGCTGCTTGGGTGGCCGGAGTCCCGGCCCCTCTTCCCTGTGCTGGCTCACCAGGTCCCACCCCCAAAGGTGCCCAGGTGACTTACCGCTAGTCTCCTTGAGTTCCCCCACACCTTGGCTCAGGGGTGGATGTCTGCCCAGTGGAGTCCCGCACTGTGGCCAGCTTCTTAAATGTGTGGTCAGTGGAGGCCAGCGCTGCCCAGCAGTGAAATGCAAAGGGTCTCCTCTATAGCATCAGCATGCACATGCCCACATGTACGCACACTCACATGGAAGCACATGCACACACACATACAGACACCCACACACACATGTACACATGCACAAACACACTCATGCACAACACAGACACACGCGCACACCTGCAGAGACACACATGCACACATAGACATACACAGGGGCATGCACATACAGAGACACATACACACAGAGACACACGCATACACGTGCACACATGGACACATGCACACACATGCACAGACACAAACACACACACACGTGAAACCTGTCCACCACAGGATCTGCAACACGCCCCCAAAGTATCCCCTGATGGACTGGCCACTTTCTCCTTACTTCAGCTGGGGGGAATTGGGGGCCGTTTGGTTGCTTTGCTTTGAGCTCTCTGGACTTGTCCCCATTCTCCCAGACCCATTGTCTCACCCCAGGGCCTCGCCTGGGGACGAGGTCTCCCCTCATCGTGCTCTGTTGTAAGTGAAGGAGCTCGTGGCAGAGGGTCCCTGAGCCCAGCACTGCCTGCCCCGACGCCTGTTGAAACAGACCCTCTCGGGTCAAAGCCCTTCCGGGGCGTCTTTCTCTTTGTGTCCATTCGAGTGGGAACACTTGGCTCTGGATTTCTGGACAGTGCTCCCCCTGTTAAGACGGGAAGGAAATAAGCCCCCCCACAGGAGACTGACTTGGAAGAAAGGCTCAACCCGCGATTCTAGTGCTTTCCGCTGTTGCTCGGGCAAGGGAAGGCATGCCACCCAGCTGTCACCGTCAACTCGAGGACGTCGTGTAAGTAGTGACCCAGGGGTGGTGTGTTTGGGGCAGGAGGCAGAGGCTGCAGTGTGTGTGTATGGGGGTCACTCCCTTTATGTGGGGGCACCCCAGGGCTTTCTCTTGACACTGAGCTCTGGGATCCCTCCTGGCAGGGCCTGGAGGGTCAAAGCCAGGCGGGTGCATCCAAGGCAAGCCCTGCCCCGCCCCGGGGCTCTCGCCGGGACAGATGCAGGGCCCTTCCCTTCAGCACTCGCTGACTGGGTCCCTCCGTTAGGCCTAGGCTGCCGCTGCCGTAGTTTCAGGAGTTAAAAAGATGACGGAAAGTCAGTGCCCTCATGCAGAGAAGAGGAGACAGACAAAGAGTTTCCATTTAATTTCCTAACTGCGAAGAGGGAGGTGTGTGTGTGGGGGGGAGGGGACATTAGCATAAGACCAAGGGGTAGGATCAAACTGCATGACTTTCTGGAGGAGGTGACACTCAAACTGAGTTTCAAGGTGGACAGGGAGACAATGCTGAGTGGGTCGGGGTCCCAGGGACCGTCTCCCTTCTGAGCAGAGTCCCCTGGGAAGACTGCTGACCCGCAGGCGTGGCTGCCGGTCCCGTGGCCGAGGGGCATGTGGGCTCTCTCCCGGGCTCAGTCCGTCTCCTTCTCGGGACAGTGTCCCATGTCTGGGGACAGCAGGCCAGGGAGGGGTTCCTGCTCCGAGTCCTTTACACGGCACTGCGTGAAACCTGGTGTGATGGAGCACTGTCCACACCCACTGACGGGGCCTCCCCAGGCTGGGGGACTACCAAGAGTGGGCATGGGCCGAGCCTGGGGTCCTCCTGCGGGCTCAGTGCACGGGGGCAGATGGCTTCCTGCTCACTCGGCCAGCCCTCCGTGATGGCCGTAGTGACAGCAGGTCACAGAGGGGAAACTGAGGCAGCAGAACTCGGCTGGGGCCCCTCGGTGGCGAAGGCTCTGTAGCTGAGCTCCCCGCCTCTCTCGTCCATGCTGTGACTCGGGTGTCCCCAGGGCAGGACCCTCCTGGGGAGCTGTTCCCCGAGGGACATGGCCGCTCACGCTGGCTGGTGCCCACCGGGTGCCTGCGGAGGGGCTGGCACGGGCATGAGCGTGCCCAGCCTCCTCCAGGGAGGTCACCCAGTCCCCGCCTGGGCAGCTGGCGTCCTCGCCGCCCTGGACACCGCCAGAGAAAGGAATCTAGGGACAACAAAGGGGGCAGCATGGCAGCCGTCCTGCCCCCCCTGTGCCTGATGGCCCCTGTGCCCGCTGTGCCCCCCGGGGCCGGTGCCAGGCGCTCTGCTGCTGCCCCGCCCCTTCCCGGGTCCCCAGCTCATCTGCCGGCCCTCGGGGCTCCAGCGGGCCTGAATGGGCCTTTGTGTGCACCCCGGGCTGGCACAGCGGCGCCCAATGTGGGAGAGAGATGTCCCGGGCCCAGGAGGGGGCGGAGGGGGTCCTGGGCAGGGCCCTGTGGACACCAGTGCGGGGCCCGTCCCCCTCCCGCTCTCTCTGTCTCTTTGTCCCCATGAGTTCCCGAGAAGCACAGTGGAACACGGTCAGTCTCGCAGCCAGCTCCATGCTTGGGTTTACTCGCCACTCTGTGAGCCCGTCTGCCAGGAGCGGGCCCCAGGGCCGGGTCCAGGTGTGAGTTCTGACCCTCGGGGCAGGTCATGAGGCAGGGCACCACCCACCCCCAGGGCAGCCACCATCCAAGAGAGCTGCAGAGTGGACGGAGGCCGGCGGCAGTGGGGCCTAGGGGACGGGGACCCGGCATAGCACTGCAGTCAGCTTTCCCGGGCGGGCTCAGTGGGAGTGACTGAGCTTTCTGCATCCCACCCCTCCCCGGTCCCATGACCAGGGAGGAGGTCTCCCAGGCCTGTGAGCTGCACAGACTCGCACTCCTGGCCTCTCCCTGAGGGCCGAGGCGGCAGGGGGAAGGTCCGGGCCCCCTGTTTGGCTCAGGGACCACAGTGCTGGGCCTGAGGCCTGATGAGCATCCAGAGGTCTCTGTCTACTCAGACACGGGGAGACCCCCACAGAGAACTGAGATGGGAGAGTTTGCCGGAGAGAAAAACGTCTTGTTTAGTTTTGATTTTCAGCAAGAAAAGGTTTAAGGGACTGTGAGAGCTACTACGGGGATGGAGGGAGGAGAGCGGGGGCTTAAGCCACTTCCCAACCTGCTCATCGCTCATCTCTTTCAAATTCATGTACATTTGGGGGGGAAGGGCTGCCCTGTGGGATGACAGTGGTTTGTCCTTTCTGCCTTGCCACAGAGAGCTTAGGTTTATTAGGTTACTCCCATCACAGTGCTCCCATTCCTCTGTGTTTATCTATAACCTCTTTCTTTGTGCTCTGCTTCCCCAACCCGTCAATCACCTTTACCTCCTAATCAGACCCTGTTAACTTGTAAATATTGCTTTTTTTCTCTTCTTATGTCCTTTGCATAGTTGATTCAGAGCAATGTCCTTTTTGTATAGACACAGGAAGACAGTTAATGCTCTGCTTTTGTAACTTGGGGCTGCCCTGCAGTGCTCAGAGGACCCTGGGCCAGTCCCAGTGCAGTGGCGGGTGCTAGCAGCTATCACGGACTGGGTGGTGCCAGACCTGGGGGCACAAGCTCAGATCATGTGTCGCTGACCCTTGAAGTGTCACTCAGCACCCCCTCCACACACTTTTTTTTTTTTTACACTATCTGCCTCCTCTTCAGTCCAAGGTTCTGTAATGGGTTCCCTCGCTGCTGCTGCTAACGAAACAGAGAAAGACTCATGATGATGGAGTTCTCCTTGCTCTCGGCTGTCCCGTGAGGAGGGCATGGGTCCCGCCTTGGGGATAAAAGATTCCTGCTGGGGCCAGTGGCTCCCTTCGCTCCCCGGGAGCCAGGCCCCTCACCTGGCAGCTGGCTCTTTGCTGCCGACTCCAGGGGCCAGAAGGAATGTTCTTTTGGCGAGCACAGCTGGAGCATGACAGCTCTTTCTGAAAAGGAGACTCCTGGGGAGTTTCCTCTTTCCACCATCCAGGTTGATCCCTGGCCAAGAACCTGAAATCCCCCAAAGACAGCTCCTGAGGACCCGTTTGGGGTCTTAATTAAAACCACGGGGCTTTCCCCAGACCTGCCTCCTTCCGTCTTCCAAGGCTGCCTGTGGCCCCGTCTCCTCTTGTTCCGGGGGTGAGGGGAGACACCGGAGTCCTCTATTTCGTGAACTGCGGAATCTGAGGTGCCCCCAGGACAAAAGTCAGTTTCTAAGGTGTCCTCCAGAATGCGGGACACTTGGAAAACCAAGACGGTGCTTCTGAGTCAAGAGGTCCTGTGTGTCCCCGAGCCCCATGCCCAGCCAGGGCCAGCCTCTGTCGTCCCCCTCTTACCGCCTGGATTCTTGTTTGGGTTTTGGGTCACTCCCAGCAATGTTCAGGGCTGACTCCTGGCTCTGCACTCGGGGATCACTCCTGATGGCGCTCGGGGAACCCTCTGGGATGCTGGAGACTGAGCCCGGGTTGGCCGCGTACAAGGCAAGTGCCCTACCTGAGGTACTATCGCTCC
The DNA here is from genome assembly GCF_027595985.1 of Sorex araneus. NCBI lineage: Eukaryota > Metazoa > Chordata > Mammalia > Eulipotyphla > Soricidae > Sorex > Sorex araneus. The sequence goes on along the minus strand of NC_073304.1, from coordinate 172,977,675 downwards.
AGCCCCTTTTATTTATTTATTTTTTGTTTTGGGGGTCACTCCCGGTGATGCTCAGGCTTACTCCTGGCAGTGCCTAGAGGACCATGTGGGATTCCAGGGACCCAGCCTAGGTCAGCCGCATGCAGGGCAGCTGCCCCTCCAGCTGTACCATCCCTCTGCCCCCTTGCCTGACTTTTTGACCAGGACTTGAAGTCAGCGTAGGTTCCTAGAACTGATGGAGCCCTTCGGTCGTGATGAAACCCACCCTGGTTTCTTTGTCTTCTCAGTTACGGGGGGGCATGTTGGACCCTGAAGCCCCTCGTGTTTTAGTGCCGAGTGGCTTGGCGAGGTGTCTCTTGGCTGATGAGAGTAAGTTGGAACTTTCCTTCCCCAGAACGCCTTTCCCCTCGGTGAGACGAGCACCATGGTGCAGGGACCCTCCGTGCCAGGAGTGGGTGCGGAGGACGAGGACGCCCTTCTCCCACTCGTTGCCGTAGCTGGAGTTTGTCTGGCAGGCTCCTTCCACGGCCTCCACACGAAGGACATGCTTGGAGAACAATTCACGGGTCGTGTGGAGTTTCAGAATGGCTGGGGCCCTGCTTCCCACGCTCCCACTCGGCTTGTCCTCAACATCCCCCCTCAGCTGGCCTGCCTGGGCTCTGGGGAGTGCTCCCCACCCTGTAAATGGACATCTCCCCTCAGCTGGCCTGCCCAGGCTCAGGGAGTGCTCTCTACCCTGTGAATGGACATCCCCCCCTCAGCTGGCCTGCCCGGGCTCAGGGAGTGCTCCCCACCCTGTGAATGGGCATCCCCCCTTCAGCTGGCCTGTCTGGGCTCAGGGAGTGCTCCCCACCCTGTACATGGACATCCCCCCTCAGCTGGCTTGCCTGGGCTCATGGTAGTGCTCCCCACCCTGTAAATGGACATCCCCCCTCAGCTGGCCTGCCTGGCCTCCGGGGAGTGCTCCCCAGCCTGTAAATGCAAAGTGTGTGGGCGATCATTTCCAAAAAAGATAGAAGCAATCCTGGGGTGGAGTCCCGGATGGAACTGGCTATTTCTGCCCACACTTCCCTCCATGGTTCCCTGTATAAATCTGGCCCCTGTCGGACTGACCCCGGCCTCCTTCCAAAGCCCCGGCCGTGAAGAGTGCAGCTGCAGTGCTAAGCCCTGGGCTGGCCCAGGCTGAGGGCGGGAGAGGTCCTGGCGTGTCGGAACCCTTCTGCCACCCTGCCATCCCCAGGGCTCACCCACAGCTCTTCTCAGCCTGGGGGGGGGGGGTCCGTGTCCCCGGGCAGGATGGAGGCCCCTTGAGCCCTGATAGCCACAGAAGACATGAGTGTCTTTTGTGTTTTATCCCGCTGTGTTGAAGCCGAGTCCCCCTGCCGGCTCCACCATAAAAGCAGAGCCTGCCCTCTCTGGGGGCCCCTGATCTCTGGGGGCACATAACAGAACCCCCTGGGGCCCCTCTGGCTCCATAATTTCAGGCCTTGTTGTAATTGGCCTGGCCTAAAAGAATCCCGCAGGCAGAGCCGAGGCCAAGGAAAACGGAAAAGCTTCTCTGAGATGGCTGAGGGTTGCTGGACGCTTCTGTGAGCCTGATAGGAAAGCCAGGCTGGACAGAAAGTTCTGGAAATCAGAATGGGGTCGGGTGGCTCACCCAGCCCTGGGTGGAGGCTGCCATGCTCACAGACTGGGGGCGCAGGGCAGGGCGAGAGGGGCCCACGGCGGTGCAGGGGACCAAGCGTGGGGCGGGAAGGTCCCCCCTTCCTGTCTGGGCTGGCTTCCTGCCCGGCTGGCCGAGCTGTTCCCCCCAAGGCCTCTGCAGGGTCTCCCCTTGCTCTGGACCCTGGAGGGGCCCTTGAGGGGTGTTTCTCCCCCGATGGGTCCTGCTGAAGCTGCTGTTTCTCAGGGCCCAGCGGGCCCGGCTCGGTGCCTGGGCCCCACACTTGGACTCCGGCCGCATGCCTGGGCAGGTGGGAGGGGCCGGTCAGCACGGGACTGACTCGTTTGCTCAGGCAGTGACAGTCCCTGCAGCTGTCCGGAAGGCCCCCTGACTGCCCTGGGCAATGAGCTGGCCAGGCCGCTGGGGGAAACGGGGTCCCAGGCCAGGTGGCGCCTTTCTGCTCCTCCCATCCAGGCGTTGAGCCTCAGGTCTTCTCCCCCGCCCTCGTGCCCGCCCCCGAGGCCCAGGTGTGGTCTCGGGGGTCCAGGTGTTTGGGGCTCCCCTCGGTGCGCCGTCCATGGCCCCCTGACACGTCTCAGGCGTCTCTGTCTCCGTCCCCCAAGCCCCCTTCCTTCCGCTTCCCCCCATTGCAGCTCAGGGGCCTCGAGGCGGCTCCCCCCAACCCCAGAGTGACCGCGCCCCAGTGTCCTCAGTGCCCCGGAGACACCCCTCCTTCCTTCCCAGCTGACTCTGCTCCTTTCCTTCCGTCCTCTTTTTTCTGGTTTTTGGCTCAGACCTTCATCCCGGTTCTGCGCTCCGGCATCAGGCATCACCTGCAGTATCACTCGGGGGACCATGCGGGGTGCCAGGGATGGAGCCCTGGGGTGGCCACCTGCAAGGCAAGCGCCCTGCCCACTGTCCTGTCCCTCCAGCCGGACTCCGCCCTTTCCTCCCTTCCTCCCTCCTGCCCCCGTTTCTCTGCCCTCTCCACCTGCCCTGGGTAACGCACACACCCGCGCCAAGCTCAGACGGGCGCACGAGGCCACCTCTGCTTTTAGGTTGCCGTGACGTGCCCTGATGGTGGCCATTCTACCCTGGTTGAGCATCGCCGGGAGTAACCCCCAAAACCAACCCTTAAGGGAGCCTTTGCCCTCCTCTGACCCCATGTCACTGGATGCAGTTCCCAGCCGAACCGTATGGGTTGCTTCCTTCCCCCTGCAGAACGGGCTGCAACAGAGCTAACTCCGGATGCAGCCCAGCGTCCAGACTCACGTAGAGGGCAGACATCAGTCCCCTGGGAAGCTGGGGAAGGAGCGAGCTCTGAGGAGGGGCGTGGGGATGCCCCTCGGACCCCCAGCTGCTGCCCCCGCTCTGGAGGCCGGGCGCTCTGTGCGAGGACTTCCTATGTTTCTTGGTTCCCTTCGTTCTTCTGGACCCGAGCCTGTTCGTGGACTCAGACTCCACCTGAGAGGGACCCCCGCCACCAGGCCTAGAGGCCCCTCCTCGACCCGAGACCCCGAGCTGGCAGCCCCTCGTGGGCTCCCAGAGCCGGGGAAGCCACACAAACTCCATCTTGCGGGTCAAGTGCCCGGTGTCCCTCCTTGCTGCTCCCCCGAGTCGGCGGGTCCTGGCTCCATCCTTCCCAACTGGCTCTCTAAGGTCAAGGACAGCGGCTTATGCAGGACGGGCTGCAGCTTCCCTGGACCCAGTGTGCAACTCGACTCTAGCAGGCCCTCCTCGGGCCAGTAGTAAGGGTCCCCGCTATCCACACCAAAGGGGACAGGACCCTCCTTCTGGTCCCATCTGTCACCGTCCTGTGCCCCCAGCCCTGAGCCCAGGGCCTCCCGGATATTCTCCTGGGCCCCAAGCTGGGCCCCACCCAGCCACCACCTCCAGTCAGGACGCTGTGAATGACGTGGGAGTTTCTTTTATTTTTAAGTTTGTGACACTTTCCTCAAGGTCTCCCCTTTCCTGCTGCTGAGATTTTCCTTGAGCTGGTCACAAAATCATACCCCCCCACCCCTTGAGGGCGGGGGCCGTGTCTGTGTTCAGATGAGGGCCCGGCGTCCAGGTGAGCCGTGCCTCTCGCCTCCCTCTGCCAGCGGCCCCCGCCCGCGCGTTCTCGCTGTCATCCTCTCCAGGGCGCATGGCTCGGGGTCATTCCTGCCGCTCTGTGTCACCTGGGAGACGCCGGGAGCCTTCATGCCTTAGGGACGGCTGGCTCTGCCCCGAACTCAGAGCCCGCTTCTGCCCCAGCCCCCGCTGCCGGGATCCCAGGGCGGGGGGCACTCGCGTGGGGGCACTCGGCTCCCCCCTCTCCTTGGGGTTACGGTGCTCCACCACTGTCCTCTGGCGTCACAGGGATGTCAGGGGATGCCGGGAGCAGGGCTGCTGGGATCACACTCAGGATGTGGGGCCTTGCCGGGGGTGACCCCACACCTGGTGCTCCGCCCCAGCCCCTCCCCCGCCCGAGATGGGGGGGGGTTAACCGAGAATGTGAGGAGCTGGGACTCGGGCCAGGCTGCGCCCCTCTGTCCCCTCACCTCTCTCTGTGGACACACCGAGTCTGAGATCCGGTGACACCAGATGCCGTGGCCCTTGAATGTCCCTCGGGCTCCATTAAGGCTCCACCATGGAGGCCGCGCCCCCTGGAGGGTCAGTGGGGGGTCAGGTTCCCCCACCCCCATCCACAGGGGGGTGCTCTCTGCATCAGGGTGGAGTCCTGGGGTGTAGGGAGGGTGGGAACTTTTTCTTCCCTTCTCCCTAGGCTGAAGTTTTCTGCTCTGGTCATGCACTGGCTTACCAGCACCCAGCCGGGAGCAGCGCTGGGCAGAGGGTGGGGACCCGGGGCCCCTCGGTTGGGTGTCTCCCGAGCACTGGCCACTGGCCACCTAGTCAGGCTGCGGGAGCACCTGGTTCTGTGAGTGCCCGGTTCTGCTCGGCTGTGACAGGGCGCGGTCCTGTCTTCCCGTGGGGGAGGGTCCTGCAAGCTCAGGACTCGCATCTGGGGCCCCAGGGCCCCAAACTTCGGGGTCCCACAGTGTTTCCCTGGTCCACTGTGGAAGTCCACCGTGCAGCCAGGGTGGGTCCCTCCCTGGTGGCTGGAGCGGGCCCCTATGGGCTCCGGGACACTCCGCGGGGTGCAGATGAAGGTGGCAGAGGGAGGGGCGCACTCCCGGGCCACCCTTCCTCCCACGGAGGCTCCCGCCCTACAGAGTGGCCCTGCCATGTCCCACAGTGGCCACAAGGGGGAGCCCCGGAGGGCAGCCGGGCCGGGGGATTTTGGAAGCGCTGAAGTTTGCTCCAGCCCTCGAATGGATTTCAGCGCAGCCAACTGGGAGGTTTCTTTGTTGCAATGTGGGGGTCTGAGATGACACTTCTGAAGGCTGCAGGCGAGAGCCCCAGCTGAGGACATCTCTCTGGGCTTTCAGTTGTCCACTTAGGGGAGAGAGAGCCGGAGGGAGAGAGAGAGAGAGTGCGGGAGGGAGGGAGGGAGAGGGAGAAAGAGAGGGGGGGAGGGAGTGAGAGAAGGGGGGTGAGAAAAAGAGAGCGAGAGCAGAGAGAGGGAGGGAAAGATAGAGAAAGGGAGAGAGAGGGGGGATAGGGAGAGAGAGGGGGAGAGAGAAAGAGGGAGAGAGAGGAGGGGAGAGGGGGAAAAGAGAGGGGGAGAGAGAGAAAGAGGGAGAGAGGGAAAGGGGGAGAGAGAGAAAGAGGGAGAGAGGGAAAGGGGGAAAGAGACAGGGAGGGAGGGAGGAAGGGAGGGAGGGAGGGAGTGAGGGAGGGAGAGAGAGAGAGAGAGAGAGAGAGAGAGAGAGAGAGAGAGAGAGAGAGAGAGAGAGAGAGAGAGAGAGAGAGAGAGCTGACCACAGGCTCTGGACGGAGGCCGTTGCCACGAGACAGGCAGAGGAGAAAGCACGCCCTGAGCAGCCAGGAGGGGCCCGAGGCTGCTGAGCCCAGGTAGGTGCCCTCGAGGGCGGGGGTGGGGGGGTGGGGAGCCAGCAGGGATGCAGGGGGAGAGGCAGGGAGGGGGAGATGTGAGGGGCTGAGGCCTTGCAAAGGGAGCCGGATCCGAGACCAGCAGCGACTGGGTTTGAAGCTGGTTCCAACCCCGCCACTCAGAAAGTTCCCAGGACTCCCCAGGAGGGCCCTGGGAGAGGAGCATGAGGAAATCTGCTCCCCTTCAGGGGGTGTCCTGGTCTGCGGGGTCCCCTGGCCTCTCAGCTGCCCCCTTCAGTCACCTACAGCTGCTCCACGGGCCCTCCCAGGCTCCTGGACTAGCTCCCGGGGCCTTACTGCCTCGTCTCGCCCTGGGTCCCCAGGAGAGGGATGACAGTGCAGGACCGGGGCCTTTTAGGGCCGTCCCTAAACTGGAGTGAATGTCCATTAATGGGTTCTAACTGCTAGCTGAATAACGCGTGGCATTCGTACTAGTCCATATACACTGTGTACCGTCCTGTACAACAACAGAATTTGCTCCTTTGAGCTCTGGAGGGGAGCGTGCCTCTGTGTGTGTGTGTGTATATGTGTGTGTGTGTGTGTGTGTGTGTGTGTGTGCGTGCATGCGCATGCACATTTCTGCCTTTTGTGGGAAATTTTAGATCCATGAGCCCCTCTTTCCAGAGCTCTTTCTAGAGTTCCCTCTTTGGCCAGCGACCAGGAAACTTTGTGTTCTTTCCTTTGCAGCCTCCTTTAACTGTTCCTCCTCCTCCCCCCCCCCCTTTTATATTTCTGATGAATAATGATTGATCGTGTCTGCATGGCCTCCTTGAGGACTGTCTGTCTGTGTCCTGGGCCCTCCGTGTCTCAGGCATGTGGCCGGGCCCAGCGTGCTTGGAAGGAGCCCGGAAGAGGTGCTCGTGATTCCGTGCCTGTGTCCCTGCCGGCCATGTCCTCGCTAGAACACGTGTCACTCGCTCATCGAAAGGTCTCAGCAGGGACCTTGGGTTCGGTGCTCGGGGGCCGGGCGGGTACTGTTCACCTGTGAAGGCTGGAGTGGACCTTGAGAGCATTGACCCTCCTTTGGGAACCAGAAGCAGCATAGACCAGGGGCAAACTGAGGCCTCCTTCATCCACGTGTGGACGGAGGCACTCGTGAGATCACCTCTGGGTACCCCGAGCGTGTGTGGCCCCCTGGTCTCTCTGGGGGGTCAGAGCTGGCCTCCTTCCTCGCGGCCGGGTGAACTTTCACTTCACAGCCTGACGAGCCATGTTGCCCCCAGCTCTTGAGACTTCCTTTCACCTCGCTTTGCCACGGGTAGATCTGATATTTGTTTATTTATTTATTTTTATTTTTTTTTTTGCTTTTTGGGGTCACACCTGGCGATGAACAGGGGTTACTCCTGGCTTACGCACTCAGGCATTAACTCCTGGCGGTGCTCAGGGGACTATATAGGATGCTGGAAATTCGAACCCAGCTCTACCACGTGCAAGGCAAAAGCCCCACCCACTGTGCTAGCGCTCCAGGCTCTAGATCTGATATTTAGAGGGACAGGTTTCAGTCACCTACCTACTCGCCTTCAAAGAGTTGTCTAAGTCCTGTCTAAGTTCTGTGCACACCGTGTTTGGAGATCACTTATTTCTACAGCCACGGAGCACAGAAACTCACGCCTTCTCCTTCCCACCCTGGACTTCCTCTCCTCTTAATTCAGAATGTGGGAACGCGCTGTTTGAGCCCCAAAGGCCCCACACACTCGAGTGGAGAGCAGATTGATTTTGGAAGAGGAGCAAATGCAGCCCGGTGGGCATTTCAGCTCTTTCAGAGCCCAGAAGTGACCACAAAATACAATGCGTGTAGTTAAAAAAAAATCATGGATCAATTTTTGCCTTGTTCCTAGTAATGAATATCAATATCTTTCCTCTCCCAGACAGACTCTCGGCAGCTTCAGATATTTTTAAATGAGGTTTTTTAAAAAAATACATTTGCAAAGTCAATTATTTTGAATCTCATCTGAAGCAATTAAAAAACATCCTGACATTTAAGGTGATATTTTTTCCCAAGTAAAATAATTATAAATAATACTAATTATGAAGGAATCATTCAGTTACTCTCAGTATGATTCAACCTTTAGGTTAATAAACCAATCCATTAAACTTCATCTTGCTCAAAGGACCAATTTGTTAAAAAAAAAATGTAGCGACCTTTCACCACAAGTATGATTGATATTTTCTTTAACAATAATCAGAACTGTCTTTCCCACAGAGGATATGGCCAAATCATAGGTCTAGAAAACTATGATTCTTTCCTGCGTGTCCTGGTCACACTTGCCAGGTACAAAATGATATTAAAGATGGTGAAAATGGTGGTGAAAAAAAAAATCACAAAATGAAGACTCAAGTTTCAAAACACACTTTTAAGAGGTGTGTGAGAGGCTCAGGGAAATTGTTTGCCCAAACCAACAATCTCGTGCTTCACCTGGGGAAAGATATTAGCTATCCTTCTATCTGCCTCTGGCGTGGCCCATCTATAAAGGCCCAGGACAGAAATCCACAGTGCTCCAGCAGGGGCCTGCCACTGTGTGTATAAATAAAGTTTTATTCAAAACCAATTTAACAGCAACATCCCTTCCAGAGGGCCAGTGGTCGCTTTCCAGCTATAAAGGCCGAGTGGGTTGGATAGTTACAATGAGACCACATCATCGACAACAATCCTCAAATGATCCTGACTGGCCCTTGAGAGCAAGTGTTTGCCATCCCTGCATTGACAGGTGTGGCTGAGAAAGCAAAGCTAACATCATACGCACACACGCACACACACACACGCGCACACACACATAATCAGGCTCCTTTGCACACCAATCGAACACTGAGCTGGACTTTGCAGTCTATACCGTCCAGCCCTGTTGGCCTGTGGCCGGCACTGTTACTGGCACTCAACAGGCAAGGAAACTGCAGGTTCCCCGTCGTTGGTCCCTGTCTGGGGGCAGTAGGCGAGATGGCCCCGGCAGAGGAGGGCTGGCTTGGGCGGGGGCCGCAGGGAGCAGGCTGGTGGTGGGAGCCATCAGCGGGCAGGGAAGCAGATCTCTTGACATTCCGTTCCCCCTTATCTGACCTTGGCCCTGGCTGATCCCCGGAGCCCGGCTTCTCTGTGGCCGTTCTCCCGAGCCGAGCGGCGCTGATGAATAGAAAGGCGGGCAGAGGCCTCGGCGGCCCAACAAAGGCGCTTTCTTGCCACCGGCTCTCACCTTTCCGTATCTGCCCTGAAATAGCACCGGGCTCGGACACTCTGAAACCACCGCTCACAGAAAAAGCTTTATATTTAGCATACGGTATTTTTTTTTTCAGTTTGCTTTTGGAAATGGCAAATTCCCTCTTAACTGGGCCTTTGAGAAACTCGCTGAGGGGCCAGAGCGATGACTCAAGAGGCTGAGCATGGGCTTTGCGTGTGGGAGGTCCAGGACCCATCCCCGGGACCCCACGTGGTCCCCAAGCACAGAGCTGGGAGTGGTCCCCTGAGCAACCTCCTACCCCCGCAATAAGAATAAAGAGATACATTTTTGTTTGTTTGTTTTTATGGCTTTTGCTTTTTGGGGTCACACCCAGCGATGCTAAGGGGTTACTCCTGGCTCTGTCCTCGAGAATTACTCCTGGTGGTGCTTAGGAGACCACATTGGGATGCCCGGGATTGAACCCGGGTTGGCCGAGTGCAAGACAAACGCCCTCCCCACTGTACTGTTGCTCCCGCCCCTAAAGAAATAAAATTAAGTCTCAGTTTAATGTCAGGATGGGCTTACGTGTGACCATGAGAGGAAAGGAAGCTTGGGATGAGAATCTAGGCTTTGACACTCAGACTCTTTGAGGGGGAGAGACCTAATACTCTACACAGCTGCTGTTTTCTTTGGAAAGGAGGTGAGGGATGAAAGAGAGGGAAGAGGCTGCTCCTCTGAAGATGCCACCCAAGTAATAAGGATTTAATCTACCAAGCTCACCCTGCAATAGAGCCATGGTTCTAGCATTACCTGTCCCTTGTGCACCATGCCCTGGGTCTGATTCTTTCCCCAGAATCAGAGCCAGGACACGGCCACATGCCTTGCACGTGTGAGGCAGGGGGTTAACTCCTCCCCCAACCCAGTAGAGCCCCAAATAGATGAATAAAAAAAAACATTTTTAAAGAGTAATGTCAGTAGTTCCATTTTCCCACGGGACCCACTTTCATTGGGATGCCCACTGCCAGGAGATGTGGTCCCATTAGGTCCCATTAGATCACTAGGATCCCAAGAGTGCCCCGGAAATGTCTGCTTAGAGAAATGAACCTGAGCACACGTGCTTATGAGGGCCAGGGGAAGTCAGCGACCTTCCTTCCGAGTGGCCTCCGGGGGATGTACTTCCTCTTCCCGGGGACGTTGTAGAGGAAGGAACACTCTGTAACTTGTAGAATGCCGCTTTCAGCTACCTGCGCCTTCCAGAAGAGAAGAAGCTCGTCACTAAACACAGTTCTCGGGCCTGTCTGTGGCCCGCAAGTCGCTCTCCGCCATGGCTCATCAGGTTCTGGGGAGCGGGGGTAGGAGAAGAGAGGGTCGGGAGAAGGCCAGTTACAGATTTGAGAGGACCTTGGACTGGAGGCTTGAAAGTTGGGCGTTGGTTTGCCAGCTGGTGAGGGCTGTGGGCTGTCCTTGTGCTGGAGAGCGGCGTGGTCCTGCCTGCAGCTTGGCAGAGTGAAGGTGCACTGAAGGGCCCTCGGAGGGTTGATCAGCAGAGCGAGGTCAAGCCAGGGGCCAGAAAAGATGAACAAGAGGGTGTCTCCACCTTGCGTTCCATCCCAGTGCCAATGCCGGAGGCTGGGGTGCTGGCAGAGGGCTCTCTGAGGGCATGCATTTAATGCCATGCCAGGAGAATTTACTCATAAACCCCAAAGCCCTGGGGACCAGAAATAGGGGTTTTGGTTACTTCCCAGACAGGATGCTGTTGGGGTGATTATAGATGTGAGTCATCGAGGTCGGGAAACAAGCCCTCCGCAAACAAACCCCCTGGCCTCCCGGCCCAATGACTCATGGGGCCGCTTCGGTTGGGGACGCTTTGGAGTCCAGGTCGAATTTTAGGTATGATGTGAGTCATAAATCCTCAGTGTCCATTGTTACAAGAGAAATACTTCTCCTCATTCCTCCTGTTGCCGAAAGAGAAAGTATTTATTGAGCACTTACTCGTCTCAGCAGTGGCAAGTTGTAAAACATAATTCCCTCCGTCAACCATTTCCTGGATTAGCTGGGGAAAATAGAGCAGAAACCACGAGAAGAGCTCACAAACGCTATCCTGGAGAGAACTGTAGGCAGGACTCACGGGTCCAAGAAAAGATCTATAGCCGCTTTGGGAGAGGAGGTGTTAGGGTTGGATCTTACAGATCATTCATTCATTCACTCATTCATTCATTTAGCAAATAACTAACCAGCACTTGCTATATTCCAGGCATTGTTATTGATTCAAGTGTGGATTCTCATGAAGCTTAGGGACACAGGTGGCAAATACCAACTCAGAACCGAGAGCCGCCTCTGGCCCTGCCCGTGCAAGCAGCACTTAGAACCCATGGGAGGAAGAGGGTCCTTGGAAAGGACAGTGAGGGGGGTCCGGGTTTGGGGCACCCAGTATAAAAGGAGGGCTTATTTATAAGCCAAACTAGGATGCACAAACATTGCCTTGACCCTGTTGGGTTGGAGTTAATGGAAGATGTAAAATCTTTTTGCCTGGAAACTCCCATAATTTGAGTCCCAGACGGAGCAATTTTGCGACTTTGTCTAGCGCGCAAAGGGAGTCATGAGTTCAGAAATCTGCATTCTCTGGCTTCGACCCATTGGTTACGTCCTCCTGGGCCTTCAGTCCAACTGTTGCGTGGCGACTCAGTGCCACGAAGATAAAAGCCTAAGACACTGGCCACCTCCTTGCTCCTGAGCTATTCAGGTCAGATTCTGTGGCAGCCAACGCCGGCTTGGAGGTGACGCTTCATTCTCATTTTATCAGGTTGTCTGAAATAACCAGGCCATGAGGTGGTTATTGTTATGGTACTCATCGGATGGGATTTGACCTATATAAGGCAAGGAACTAGGACAGAAATAGCTCTTCAGCCTGTCACAGGCTCGGAGAAATCCAGTGTTAGTGATCACGGACTCACAGAACTGGACTCAGGGTGACCTGAGATGCTCCTGGCACCCGCCTCTAGGCAGATCTGTTGCCTGCTTGGGACATTTTATACAAATTTCAGGACTTGTTATTTTAACCCCGTGGACCAATTCAACAATCCTGAACAGTAGAGTTGCCCTTAGGGCAGTGATGTCGCCTGGCCTCGGGCAGAGAGTCTCAGAACTGGTAGCAGCTTCTTTTATAGATGCGTAGTTAGTGGGAGAAAAACCATTATCTTTGGAGGATGTTTCAAAAAAACACGTCACGGCTAATGAGTCCAGCTTGATATAATTTTTGATGAAATGAATTTCAGTGGCGTTGCACGCTGAGCTGATGTTTTGTTTAGCTTGTAACTGGCCCGAAGGGGGCTTCCCCCACAACTGCATCAACTTTTCTAAACAGCTAAGCTGAGCACCTGTGTCTGGCTCAGTCTTTGGAGACTGCGGAAGCCAAGGTGCAGTGCCTTGTCTCAGAACATCTCCCAGCTGGGGCTGGGTCCAGGGCAGGGGCTTAATTGTTGAATGAAGAACAACGATGGCACTACTTGTATAGCCCTCTCATGAGTTCTTTGTCCACTTTAATTGTTGTTCTTCATCAAATATGCATCCCGAGAGCACAGAGGCTTACGTCAAGGTCAGAGCTTCCTCTTACCTCAAGGCCAGGGAGCCGGCAAATCGTGAGGGAAGCACCTTCTTGGTGGATGCAGTACCCCGTTCAGCTTTCTTCTGGAGTGCTGTGAGGGAGATCCTGAAAAGCACGTAATGAGACCCTCAGTCTGGTTGGGCAATGAACACAGACAACGTACCAAGAGCACTCCTCACTCCAGGAAAGGGGTTCCTCAGAAACCATGATCTGTCTGCAGTCCCCTCTCGAGTACTTCACCCAGTAGGGCCCATCGCTCTGAGAACTGCCTTCCCAATCCTCCCCGCAAGGGTGAACTCCTTCTGAGACCGAGTTTAGCACTGTGTCTTCCTTGGAAATACAAAATCTGTGCATGTCTAAGAATTGCCCCCTCCCCGCCCCCCCTCCCCAGGTGAAAGTCACATAACTTTCCCCAAGTTCTGTGACTACAGGATTGTTCTCTGGAATCACACTCCTAAATATCTTGTTTCTCTAGGGTATGGTTTGGGAAATGCTGTTTCTAGAGGAATTTAAGGAAAACGGTCTCCAGCCAATGCCTTCTATTAAAGCTCAGCCTAGGTTATAACATGGCCTTGAAAGTAGTCAGCCTATGTTTATCATCCCCGGCATTCTCTTAAACAGCCCCTGCTTTATTCCCAGGAGGCCTTCCTGGGGGGGGGCCTGGAAGAAGCAATCCGCAGGCTGGGTCCTCCTCCCGGAAGCTGTGTTTCCAAGATTAAATGCTGAAACTGTGTTTCTTCTTTCTTCTCCATCAGGTTGGGTAGAGCTCACAGAAAAATCCCCCAGGAAAAAAGAAATTGTGGCAATGGGACTCTTCCTCTCCCTATTTTGACCTTTCTTTATGAGGAAGGAGTTTGGGTGTGATTGATTAACAAGGAGAGTTTGTATTTGATGGGACCCTTTGGATCCCTGCTTGCCGAGGGAAGGCGTAATAGCTGGTGGTTTTAGCTGTAATCATAGAGAAATCCTTCCCTCACCTTCAACCTTCCCATCGCACGGTGATTGTGAGCCATATCGCAAACAGGGCCTGTCAAATCAGTGCTAAGATGGTGCTTTTCCCCTCCGGAGTCTCCGCGCCCAAATATCGTTCCCTCCCAGGCATAAACAGCCTAGCTGCAGTCGGCTTACCTGCAGGCATCGAACTCTTGGACCCCTCCCCTCAGACACGTTCCTCTGTCAACTTGCCCCCTTTCATCCCAGCTCTCTTGCATGTCACTCTGCCGTCTGTTGTTTTACCTCTGATGACAGAATGCGTCAGAATCGACCATCGTCCAGGAGGCATTCTGAGGTTTTGCCTAAATGGGTAGAATTAAAAGTTCACATGAGGCTGACACTCAAGGACAGTAGATACAAGGGCCAGGAGGATTGCCCATAGCTGGAAGACTGCTTCATGAGCGGAGGGGAGAAGGCAGATGGAATAGAGAAAGGATCACTAAGAAAATGATGGCTGGAGGAACCAGTTGGGGTGGGAGATGTGTGCCGAAAGTAGATAATGGACCAAACATGATGATCTCTCAGTGTCTGTGTTGCAAGCCATGATGCCCAAAAGTAGAGAGAGAGTATGGGGAATATTGTCTGCCATGGAGGCAGGGGGAAGGTGGGAAAGGTGGGGGGTATACCTGGGATATTGGTGGTGGGGAATGTGCACTGGTGGAGGGATGGGTGTTTGATCATTGTGTGATTGTAACACAAACATGAAAGCTTGTAACTATCTCACAGTGATTCAATAAAATTTTTTTAAAAAATAGTTCACTAGGTCAGGACCCTGCGTGTAAGTTCTTCACATGATCGTCCTGTCTCGCACGGTGCTTTGTACGGAGCAGCCGTCCATTCATTTGAGTTGATGTTGCAGTTTTTCCATTGCTGAATGTGGGGGTATCTCGTCCTCTTTGGGGTTTTAGTGTTGATGTGGCCAGAACATGGACACAGACATTGTTGGGCCTGAGGCAAAAGTGCTCATGATAAAGTTCTTCTCTGAGCTTCTGTTTTCTTACATATTTAATAGAAATATTAATTCCACTTTTTTTTAAGGACTAAATGAAGACAATAGTTAAAACTTGAAGTTATGGTGTCAGATAGTCCTGGGATTAAATGTTATCCCTACTTTCATCTTGGTTTCTTTCTTTGTTTTTCTTTGGTTTGAGGGCCACATCTGGCAGTGCTCACGGTTTTCTCCTGGACCTGCACCCAGCGATTACCGTGAGGTGATGTGTACTCTGAATCCACCTTGTTACCATGGTGGGGTTCAGGGGACCATGTAGGGTGCCAGAGATTGAACACTGGTTGGCCACTTTCAAGGCAAGAATCTTACTTGCTGAACTCTCTCTGTCTCTGTCTCTGTCTCTGGCCCCTTTGTATATATATATATATATATATATATATATATATATATATATATATATATATATAAATACCTGGCTATGCTCAGGGCTTACTTTTGGCTCTGTGCTCAGGGAACCGTCCATGTTATGAAGGATGGGGCCAGGGTCAGCCATGCACGGGGCATTTACCATAGCCTTTGTTTTAACTCTCGGGCTCTGAAGCTCTGTCTTCTAACGTCTATATAATCCTAAGTCAGTCAACCTTCATGAGCTTCATTATCTGACCTGGGAACTAGGTCCACGATGGTGTTGCGCTCAGGGATTTGTCTGGGTTAAATGAAGTAATGCTTGTGAAACTTAGGATCTTAGGCCTACCACACAGCCAGTTCACTGCTAATCCTTACTGTAGAAGAGCCCCGATACTCAACACTGGTGGCCTCAGATAAATGTTAGTTCTTTTTCCTGAGAGTTGCCCTCTGTTAAGACTGAATATCCTCCAAATCTAGGATGGGGGCACACAAATACCAGCCTGGGCTGGAGAGATAGATAGATATCAGGGCAGGTAGGGCGCTTACCTTGCATGTGGCCATCCTGATCCTTGGTACCTCATATGGCATCTCAAGTGCCATCAGGAGTGAACAGCACAGAGCCAAGAGCGTAGGTGCATTGATGTACCTCCCTCCCTCCCAAATCCTTCCTAAGTACCAGTGTGCATGCTGACACACCACAGCCACTTTCCTCTTGCAAGGCCAAATTTTCCTTTTAATGTCCGCTAACTCTCAGGGTTAGAAGACCCATGTCTTTATGTGATACCTCTGTAACACTGCTGTAGCACTATTGTCCCGTTGATCATCAATTTGCTCGAGCGGGCACCAGTAACGTCTCCATTGTGAGACTTGTTACTATTTTTGGCATATCGAATATGCCACAGGGAGCTTGTCAGGCCCTGCTGTGTGGGTGGGATACTCTCGGTAGCTTGCTGGGCTCTCCGAGAGGGATGGAGGAATTGAATCCAGGTCAGCCTCATGCAAGGCAAACGCCCTATCCGCTGTGCTATCGCTCTAGCCATGTGATACTTCATAAAAAACAAATCAACTGCCACACACACACACATACATATACACAAAACACACACTCACACACACAGTTTGTAGACCTGTTAGCTAAAGGACCTTGATTACTGGCTTTTGTGTAGGAGTGACATTCTTGTCCCACTCATCTCAGACAATACCAGATTCTCCTGGAAGGTTTTCTTGGCAAGATGTCGAATGTCTCATCAAAAAGACCTGACATTCTTGCAATGTAGTGAGTTAGAGATACTTTTTTATTGAACACAATCATTTTGTGTCACACTGATTTCCTCAGGATATGAATCAGAGAGGAAAATAAAAAACAACCCTGAAATTGTACTCTAGAAAAAAAGTGGTGGGGGGGGGTCCTGGGGGAGGAGGACAGGCAGGGATTTTTCACTGGCAAGTCACTTTGTGTGTTTGTCCTATTCGTGGTGACGCATGCTCTGTGATCCATCTCATAGCAATGTCTATGAGTTTCCAAATCTGAAATTAGACACATCAGCCAAAGAAGGGAGAGGGGAGGAAGTGCACTCTGAATCCACCTAGTTACCATTCATAGGCTTCTGGAAATGGAGCTTCAGACAATCCGTTTTCTAGCACCCAAGTTGTTAGTCACGTCTTTGGACCCATTGAGAGAGAATCAGTTACTCACTTCCCAAAGCTGCTGAGGATTTCAAACACCAGCTTCCTTGTTCTCAAAAAAAATCTCTTCCAATCTCTTCCCACCCATTTCCTTCAATGATGTGAGGTCAACTCTTATCTCTCTCCCTCAACCCCCAATCCTACTTTCTCCCTCATGCTCCCCCTCACTCCTGCTTTCTGTTTCTTCCTCTCCCTTTTCCTCCCCTCCTTCCCTCTCTCTTCCCATCTCAACTTCTTTCATAGTTATTCAAACCTACCCATTTTTTAAAATGTTTTTTAATTAGACAGGGGTCTGGAGCGATAGCACAGTGGGTAGGACATTTGCATTACACGAGGCAGACCTGGGTGTGATTCCTTTGTCCCTCTCGGAGAGCCTGGCAAGCTACTGAGAGTATCCTGCTTGCACGGCAGAGCCTGGCAAGCTACTTGGCATATTCGATATGCCAAAAACAATAACAACAAGTCTCACAATGGAGACATTACTGGTGCCTGCTTGAGCAAATTGATGAACAATGGGACGACAGTGCTACAGTGCTACAATTAGACAATCTCAATTTGTTTTTTTAAAAAAATTCCAGTCTACTTTTCATATTTCAGGTCATTTGGGGTTACTTTTCTGAAATGTCCCTTTGCTAGTCTAACAACACAAAAAACACCAACACTTTGTTATATTTCCTTGGGCATCACCTAATGCCATAGTACAATATAGAAGTTAAACAGAACAGTCACTGAATTAATAATATGGCCTCAGATTAGTATAGGTTTTAATACTTTCTGGTCTCTTTCCTCTATATGAGCTGTCTAAATCCAACTCAGATGCAAATGTGTATTGAATAGTTTGACTCAAGAAATTAGCCTACTTGGCTTTTCATCATGGGATTCAGTTCTTGCTCATGAGCATGTTTATAAAAATATTTCATACTTTGATGTTAACAAAAGTTGGAGACGGGAAAAATCTCACTTTCTCTCCTTTGAGAGAATAAATTCTTCCCATTTATGAAAGCCATAATATAGTTCCTTCAGAAACTATGTTATAAACTCAAAGTAGTAGTATTCCATTTGATAAAAAAGAGAACTCTTTCTTTCTCTTCATTAGAAATGCTAAAATTGAAAAAAGGAAAATGAAAACCACTATAACTTTTTATATATTCTGTTCATTACCAAAAAATTTAAGGAGGGGGGCTGGAGCGATAGCACAGTGGGTAGGACATTTACCTTGCACGCGGCCAACCTGGGTTCAATCCCCAGCATCCCATACGGTCCCCTGAGCACTGCCAGGGGTGATTCCTGAGTGCAGAGCCAGGATTGACCCCTGTGCATCACCGGGTGTGACCCAAAAAGCAAAAACCAAAAAAATTAAGGAGAATAATGACTTTCTATTTTAGGTGGAAACCCAAATGATAGTATCTCAATTTTGACAACTCTTTGTAGAATTCTGAGGATATCCATTCCCTTCATTCAATATATTCTCCTGCCTGGGCTCCTTTCCTGGAGGTCTGGGGTAGACTGGAAGTCCTTGCCCTCTCATCACAAGATAGGTTCTCGATCCTCAGCTGCTTACAGAAGACACTGGTGACACTTGTAGCACATAAGAAAGCCAAAAACTTTGGAGATCTGGGAGCCAGAAATTGTAGATAAAGACCAACTATTTATGGGAAATGGCCTATAGTCACCTGAATGATCAACTTCATATTCATTAGGCCGAATATCCAAGTTTTCGGATGTTTTCTCTTTGCCCTGAGGCTATTTGCTCAGTTTTGGTTTCAGGCCGTACCTGGAATTGCTCAGGGCTTACTCTCGGCTCCGTGCAGTGCTTGGGGGACCATATGGGGTGCAAGAAATCAAATCCAGGTCGTCAACTGCGTGCAAGGCGGGTGCTTTACCCACTTTATTTTTCTTTCTGGCCCTTTGCTCCTTTTTTTTTTTTTTTGCTTGTAGAGAGCCCAAATCCCTGGCTAGAGGAGGAGGCAGGTAAAACCCAGACTGGCTTCCTAGAGTGTTAGCCCACTTCATGGAGAAGCCTCAGGCCCGTTCAGATACATGGTTGGCCATTTTCTGTAGTGGTGCAACCTTGTTCTCTGATGATAGGGATGTGAGTTTTATTAGAGTTCTATCAACAAACCGTGAGTCACCAAAGACTTCACAGCATTCCAGGAGCAACCTCCCCTCTCCCCTCTTGGTTACTTTACTTTTTCTTTTTTTTTTCAAATGTATTCCTTTTTGTTCTGAACAAATGCTCTCCCTCTGTCTCCCCCAACCTGCACCCACCTCCACCAGGCAGCAGACTTGCCCTTGGGAAAGATTGAGAAGAGACAGCAAAGTTGGCTTCATCCCATCGGTTCCTCAAAGGAGTATCACCTCTATTTCTCTCACAGAGGCACTAGGAACGCGTCTCTTCACGGGTTTCTGTCGAAGAGCTTTCCAGTTCATCCTCTGTGGTACCGGTACCGTTTTAGAATGATCCGTGGGGAAGCCTGATCACACTTCCACATTCTTTGTTAAAATTCACCTTGGGGTAATTTCACAGCACGCATTTGCCCCTGGAATTGTGTCTGTCTTGGGAAGAGCTGGATTTTTGCTTTTTTGCTGAGTGTTTTAGCAGCTGTCTCTCATTTGTGTTGCAGGGCAGTGGGGTGGTGGTGGGGGCGGGGGGGGGGAATCACTCTTTGGAAACTCCTTAACATATGGGATAATTATGGCCTGCACCTTACAGTTTCCACAGTGTCATCCCGTCACTTCGCTGGAGTCTTTGCACAAAAGCCCTTGCAAGACAAATCATTTCCTTTTTTCCAGGAAGTAAAGAAACATCATAGAAGCTGGGCAGGGCAATATATTTTACTCTGGAATCCACAAATTAAAATTCTTTCCGCTGCTCTGATGCCTCTGGCTCGAAAGCCCCAGGCAAAGCTTTGGCCTGGCACAGGTGGGCTAGCCCAGGCCGAGGGCAGCTCAGGAGTTAGGTGCGTGCCAGGGTACCACTGCCCAGTTGCAATAGGATGGTGCTGCACAGCCCCTTAACTCTAAAAGCTCGAGCGGGTGTAGCCGAAAGCATGGATCTGGGATCTGGGAGTGTGACAGCCCCAGTTTCAATCCCAGCTCCAACCTCCATCAACTGGTGTGGCATCCCACGTGTCACTTAAATTGTCTCCTTCTCGTTTTTTCCCCTTTCTTCGGGAATCACCGTTTCTGCTTCATGAGTTCCTAGTGAGGGGGGGCCTGGTGTCACGCAGTGAAGGGGCTGAGCTTTCTCTCGTTTCTCAGGTGGGGTGCTTCGGATGGTGACCTCCATCCCCGAGGTTCGTGTGAGGCTGTTGGGGCCACGAGGTTGCTTCACGGTCAAGCCAGAGAGAGTTGGGGTTCTTAGTGGCCATTGTGGGGTGGGCACAACTCAGCCTGGCATCTCTCTGTGACAGAGCTGTGGGGACTAGAACATCTCAGTCACTGTCACTTTGCCCTCTAGGAGGTGCTACATTGCTGCTGTTGGTCCCCAGCACTGCGGGATGGTGAGGGGGTTCCCCGTGCCCACAGTGACTCAGCCTGAGCACTTTGCAGCCTCCGCCTCTGTTTCCCCAACTTTAAGCTCACCCTAGCCATTGGATGACCAACGTGGCTCCCGTGGGGGGTTTCCAGGGAGAGTTCCATGTCCCAGGACTTCCTCAGCTCATTCCCCTGAACACCCACCCGCCTCTTAGCTCACTGTTCACCAGCAAAGCAGTGGACAAAGTGCTTCGGTGGGCCGTGTACCACAGAGGGGGTTACTCCAGTTTGGAACTCATAAGGCCGAAAAAATAGTTGCTGTGGGTTACTGGATGAAAAATATGGTAAAATAGTACATTAGTTTTAAAATAGGAATAACACACTTCACTTATTGATACATTACCTTATAGACTGCCCCCCCCAAAAAAAAAACACAAAAGTTTAATGATAGGAAATTTCATGAATGGCATTCCATGACTGATATTTTTGGGACTCCTCCTGAGCATGGCTCACAGGGCCAGTCCTGGCCATTTTTGGCCAATCAGGGCCCCAGGATGCTGGGAATTTTAGGAGACACCCAGATGGTGCTCAGTGGCCTTGAGGTCACCCCCAGAGTAACTCAGGAGACCATGTGGTACTGGGGATGAAACTACAGTCTTGTATGTACCTCCACCTTTGTACTCTCTTTCCAGCCTCCATGCTTTATAGCTAAAGTACAAATGGACATCTAGATACAGAACATTTAGGACAAGGACCTTACATTTATGATGAAGATGATTTACATCTGAAACACTTTCACTTCCTGAAAAATTGTTGTGCACCCAAGGCATACTGGGAAAATATTGCAATTTCAAAGTGATTAACCATTTGTCTTAGAAAACGGTAAAGAATAAAAGCAACATGAGAGAGATGGGTCATTCTAAATGATCACATAATAAGTATAACCATTGCTGGAAATTTACTTGAAGTAGTGTCTGTGTTCAACAGATGTTAAATTATTAGACATATGTACGCTCAGGAACTAGAGCCATTTTCAAACAATTATGTGTTTATTTAATTTTTTTAAATTATATTTTCCAGGAATTAAAGAGATAGCACAGCAGGTGGGGTGCTTGTCTTGCAAGAAGCCAACCTGGGTTCAATCCCTTGCACCCCATATGGTTCCCTGAGCACTGTGGGTGTGGCCCCCAAAACAAACAACACAAGATATGTATGTTATTTCTCTTGAGTGCCCTTCAACGTGTACAAAGATACATTTCTTAAAAATTCAAGACTTTCAGCTGAGTTTTGTGCTTCTTGTATTTGCGACCTGTCAGAATTGAAGCCAGGGTCAGACCAGGACATGCCAATGTGAGGTGTCTGGTAGATCCGTGCTGTGTATTAGAGAAAGCTTAAAAATAGGCCAGTCTGGGAAATGATCACTCTGGACAAGAACTGAGTGTTGAGAGTAGGTAAAGGGATATACATGATAACCTTTCAGCATCTGTGTCACAAACCATAATGCCTGAAATGGGAGAAAGAAAGAGAAAGAAAGAGACTGAGAGACAGAAAGACAGAGAGAGACTGAGACAGAGAGACAGTGAAAAAGACAAAGAGACAGAGGCAGAGAGACAGAGACAGAGATACAGAGAGACAGAGACAGAGAGACAGACAGAGAGAGGTGCCTGCCATAGAGGCAGGCTGAGGGGGGTGCTGTTTGGGGCAGGAGGGAAACTGGGGACACTGGTGCTGGGAAATTACCCTGGTGGAGGGATGGGTGTTAGAACACTGTATGACTGACACCCAATCATGAACAGCTTTGTAAGGGTCTACCTCACAGTGACTCAATACAATAACAAATTAATATTTTTTAAAAAATAGGCCAGTTAGGGTAAACTCAGGTGCTTAGACTCACAGAAGTGATATATCAAAAGTCAGACTTTAAAATATAACAGCTTATTTCCTGCTTGGCTTTTTTTAAGGAGAACATGGAACCTTAGAGGAAGTGCTAAGATACTTCTAGACCCAGAAACTGGGGGTCTTTATCTGTCCCCCTGTGGCCCCACCTTGGACTCGGACTCTTGGGAGTCTTATTAACTTCCATGGCGAGGCTCTGTTTTAACCATAACTCCCGATAGCACCACGGGCCCAGCCAGCAAGGGGCACGGTCTAACCATTCCACATCCAACTGTCCACCCCCCCCCCCAGCCTGCCCCCCGGAATCGAAGCCCCTCCCTCCCAGCCGGGGAAGCGAAACCTTCATTCACAGCTGCTGAGGCTCTTGCCGTTCTTGTCCCTTCTCTTTCCCCCGGACAGAGGAAGCATTATGTTGTCTTCAAAGGGCTTTTTCTCTTACCTTCCTTTGCGGGATGTGAGTCAGGAAGAAGCATCTATGCCATGCATTCTCTGCCTGCATTTTATAGACAGAAACGCGGAATGGGGCACTAGAAGAAAAGTGAGCACCATGCTTCAGGCTCGGGGCACCCCAGATATTTATTGTTTGTTTATTGGGTCAGTTGGTTGGTTTGGGGTCACACTTGGCAGTGCTCCGGGCTTACTCCTGGCTCTCCACTCCAGAATTGCTCCTGCCGGGGCTCCTTGGGGGGCCATACGGGATGCCAGCCATGGGATCTGGGTTTGCTGCCTGCAAAGCAAGCGCCCTACTCACTGTACTATCGCTCTGTCCCCCTCCCGGATATTTATTAATCCTCATTTAATTGCTCCACGTTTCACGAGTCTGGAACGGAGGTCATTTTCCAGGCATCCTTCCGTTAGGAGGTGCCTCCTCTCGGGCTTCTCCGTCCATCCCAAACCCCACTGCTCCAAAGCCAGCCTTTGTACCCCTTGCCAATGGCATTTGCAGGCCTCAAGCTTTTCCCCAAAGGTCTGGAGCTACAGAAATCTTTGAGATTACCCAGAGTGCCACCGAAAAGTGAGAAGTAAGTGCTTCTTCTGGCACTTCTTCAGCCCACAGTTTTGCTACAGGAAGCTGTCGCTCCACGTTAGTCCCGACCCCTCTCAGGCATTGGGAACGTGAGCCAAGCCTTTGTTTTATGGTTCATTTAGCTGCTGATGAGAGAACGGAGACACGTGGGGACAGACATGAGCTGGGCACACAGAGTCCAGCGTTGAGACGGAGGCTCCAAGAAGACAGTACCTGTGCTTCTGGGTACTTCCTTTCTTCCCCAGCAGAGGTGCAGTCTGAAAGGAGAAAGCTGACGGTCCCCTGTGGAGGGGGCATATGAGGGCATGGAGATTTTTCAAAGTTCGGCCCCACAGAGCGGAGTCGGTGTGACATTTATCCAGGTCCTTTCCTTTCAAATCTTCATTACCCTTGGCTCAGCTAGGTGCTGAAATGTGTGCGCCAGCGACAGGTGACTCTTATGTAAGGCTGGAGTCTCGGGTGTGATAAATATGGTCTCGAGACATCTCAGCTCAGCGGCTGCAGATGGTGGTGTCATGATGGCAGAGGCAGAGAGTGGCTTCCTGCCGGGCCGTGGGCTGTCTGTGAAACGGCTACTCGCTTCAGAACGGTCGGAGCCAATTCCTTGAGCCTCAAGGTCATGACCAAAGGGGCACGGCCCAGCTGTAAAGCCGGCATTCGTTGAAAGCAATGCCCTTGCCTTCGACCCTGCTGCTGACTCACGCCCCCTGGAAGGCCCAGCAAGGCTCAGGTTGGAACCTGTGTGCTTCTCAAACACCTGTAGAACTGACGGTGTCTGTCTGTCAGAACCGGCTCCAGGAGGGGCGGATCCTGCAAAAGTGAAGAAAATACTCTGAGGCACCGTGAATTTTGCCTCAACCCAGTTGGTTCAGCCAGAGAAACTCATCCACCCACGCCAGCCCTGTCAGGCAGTGCAAATTACAGGGCGCGTGTTCCTAGCCTTAATTTGGGGGAGTCTGGCGGCTCTCCCCAGTGTACACACACCATGGTGCGCACACATGCTGCTTTCGAGGGAGAGCATCTAATCCCCTCAGATTAGACTTTGGGCAGAACCTCGAGATCTGACAAGCGAGCTCCTGTGGGGGGACGAAGGAAATGTCCTGGAGGGTGTCTGCTCTCTTTTGACAAGACTTAGCACGTGGCCTTTTAGGTTGAACATGGCCTGAGGCTGGAAACTTGGGCCAAGGCTGGGCATCAGCTAGACTCTTGGTCCTGGTTTTTTTTTTTTAATTATTATTATTAGTTTTATTGAATTACCATGAGCTACAGTTGTAAAGCTTTCATGTTTGAGTTTCAGTCATTCAACAATCAAACACCCATCCTTCCACCAGTGCATATTTTCCACCACCAATGTCCCCAGGACCCCCCTTCTCTATCCTGCCACCCCGCCCCTGCCTCTATGGCTGACAATTTCCCTCTTACTCTCTCTCTACTTTGGGGCATTATGGTTTACAATGATTTATTTTCCAACCGAGTGGCCTAAGACACCTATGTGTCTTATGCTTTATGCTCCGTGTCCTGAGGCAGTGGGATATCCCCTGCCTCCCTGTGTGGTCGTGGGGAGCCAATGAGAATGCCTGTAAATCTTGTGCCTTCGATGGTGCTGGGAGCAGTAGGCGTGGCATAGAGGACGTGGCCCTGGAGCATGAAGATGCCCACAGTCATGGGCTTTCTCCCCATCCCTGTTTGACTAGTAACCGAGCCCCCCATCGTCTTCACGAAAGTCAGCCTGTCTTGCCCACCATCCCCATCCTGTCGTTCATCACGCATATGCCCGTCGGGGTTCTGGGACTCCACCGGTGTTACTTCCTTTAAAAACAAAGAGAGAAAACTCGCTTCAGTCATGGGAGATGAATCCCAAACAGTGCTGGGGACGCCCAGAGCTGCTCCCAGTGGTGTTCGGCCAATTGGGCCTCAGAGCTCTTTGCTTGGCCCGGTCGGAGCTGTGGGGACACCAGGGTGACCTGGTGGTGGTAGTGGAGGGGGGGAGCTGCAGGGCTATACTTTGTGGGGCACTGTGGGATCAAATTCAGAATCCTGGAGCCCGAGAGAGAGCACCGTGGGTGGAGTGCTTGCCTGGCATGCAGCCAACCTGGGTTTGCTCCCTGGCATTATGGTCCCCAGGGCTCCAACTAGCAGTGATCTCTGAGTATAGAGTCAGGAGTAAGCCTCGAGCACTGCCCAGCATGGCCCTTCCCTGTACCCCCGAAACTCAGGGCCCTGCACATGCACCCCAGCCCCTGAGCTATGGCCGTGACCTGTTTTAGTAGTTTGTAAAATCATTCAAAAGACACATATCTTGGGGGCTGGAGCGATAGCACAGCGGGTAGGGCATTTGCCTTGCACGTGACTGACCCGGGTTCGATTCCCAGCATCCCATATGGTCCCCTGAGCACTGCCAGGGGTAATTCCTGAGTGCAGAGCCAGAAGTGACCGCTGTGCATTGCCAGGTGTGACCCAAAAACCAAAAAAAAAAAAGACACATATCTTATTTTCTGATTTGCATCCGTGTTGGTACTGGTGGGTTTGTGGTACACAGTTCCAGCCTTCACCACTGGCCTAGGGCGGAGCTCTCTGGGCTGGATTTTCACTCGTGACATTTTATTCTTTCCCCTTATTTGCAGTAACTGCTCCATCTCCCAGCCCACAGTCAGTTTACTAACGAGGAGTTTGCTCCAGAAAAAAAAAATCCCAATGGAAAAGAAAATCCTAATGGGAAAGAAAATCCTAATGGAAAAGAAAATCCTAATGGAAAAGAAAATCCTAAGAAAATATAAGGGTGAATGCTTTAAACCTGGGGCAATTTTACTAGTCATCCTCTTCTCCATCCCTGGTCCCCGTTCTTTCTCTCCAAATACTACCTCAAGTATGACTTACTATGGAAACTATGCAAATGTGTAGCTTTATTCAGCTCTCCTTGGCATCCTGAAATCACATGCTGCTTTTCTGATTGGCAATTGAGGCCAGCATTATCCAATCGCATTCTCTCTTTTAGAATCAGTATTTTTCTGCAGTAAATATAGATTATCCTGAATGAGGAACCCCATTTTTTTCCAGGCTAGAGATGATAGGTTTTTTTTTAATTGGCCAAAACAACATTTTGTTGTTGTTGTTGGGGGGCCACACACAGCGGACCTCAGGGCTTATGTCTAGCTCTGCTCTGGAATCATTCCTGGCAGTGCTTGGGCAACCACATGGGGTGTCAGAGATTAAACCCCGATCAGCCACATGCAAGGCAAGTGACCTCTGGACTCTCTCTGTCCCCCTAAACAACATTTTTTTGAGAGAAAAAACAAGGGTAAATAAAATGATGTGAAAATATCACGAATGCTCAATGTGATGCATGAGAAAGAAACTTTTAGCAGATTTAACTTTATACCCGTGCAGTTATAGACTCAGTTTTACCGACAAACACCATTGCCGAGGGCAGGGAATGGGAAGAGTCCTTCCATGTCTACATTAGTTTTGACCTAATGCAGTGCCTCATCCACAGAAGGTACTTAACTCTATGTCGGTGGTTGTATTTGGTGTTTCTGTATATTTATGATAATATAATTGTGTGTGTGAAGCATAATAGTTTTTTATTGAGACTGACTTAGATGGGGTGGGGGGCAGAGAGAGAGGAATCACATGTTCAAGAGAGAACATAGGCTTCTCCAGAGTGGAAAAAAAATAACATAGAAACAATCAATCAAGATACGCTTTCAAAAGAAAACAGGGCTTGGAGAGAAAGCTGATAATATAAAATTATTTATGTTACACTGAAAAGGAGAATTCAATAGTCTATGTAATGTCTTGTGAACATAGTATTTCTGGCGGAGTGACAAACCATTAAAAGAAAGTGGCTTCTATATCTGTGGTCCATGACAAACAGGAATTTTACCAGAATATGGGTGGAAGGTTTTTGAATGGGTCTTTGTGTGGTGTGTGTGTGTGTGTGTGTGTGTGTTGTCATTTAGTTTGTTAGCAGCTGAGTGTTTTGCAGTTACCCCATTCAGACAGATGCTTTTTCTTGAGGGACCCAGAGCTGTTGAAGATGTTCGCCCTTCTCTCTTGCTCTGTCTCACCTTCCATGTCTGAAATAGCGAGCACACTCCCGATGTCGTTGGCCTGCCTGAGTCAGACCTGAGACAGTTAAGGGCTGCACATGAGCAGTAAGATGTCTCCAGGACCTCTGTGTCCTGGTGACGGGACTCACTGGAGAAGTCCTGGGAGAGAAGGTCTGGGACAGTCGGCTACAGCAGCCAGCGTTGTCAGGAGTCTTCCCCGAATCAAGGGCATTCAGAAGCAATGGCCATGTGGGAGAACCATGACAATAAAGAGGTCCCAAGGTCAAAAGAGAATGAAACAAAGAAGCTACCCTCTAAGAGAGTATCTTTTTTCTTCATCGGGACTCAAAGCCTTGCATTCTTTTGGGTTAGTCAGCGCTGTGTCTCATAAGCTAAGGGCCGACCCTCTGCTGCCCTTTAATCCTGCTTGTTTCACAAAAGCATCTAAGCAGCAAAATGTGACACGAGTCTCTCGCTTGTCTTTCTGTTGAGGACCAAGAAAAAGGTACCAAGGTTGGGCATCTGCTGGCGCCACCTGATTGGCTGGAAACCCTTGACATCCGCCTCTCCACTTCTACATGAACACCTTTGAACAGATAGGAAACTGTGAGGAACTGAATAAAGAACTTGGTTAGCCATCAGGAGCATCCTGTGTAAGGGTGTATTTTCCTGCTTTTTTGTGAGAGAGAGAAAGAGGGAGGGAGAGAGGGGGAGAAAGAGAGAGGGGGAGAGAGAGGGAGAGAGAGGGACTCATTTGTACACCAGCCACATGTATGAGTTGAATGCCTCTCCCATTCTTTCTCTCAACACAGCTGCCAAGATTCCATTCACAGAGGTGGATCATGGTCCATAGCTATCTCTGGGATTGGGAAGTCCACAATGATCTTGGGAGGTTAAAAAAAAAAAAGGAGAATATCAATGGATTTAAAAGTTCGAGAAAAAAACACTTGTGTGTGGTCGAATACTGGAGCACGTTGGTTTCCCTCTTACCTACCTAGATATTTACTTGAGTTTGAATTCACTCTGTATCAATCCTGGCACTTACTTCTGAGTCCCGGTTTCAAGTAGCTTTAATTAGTGTTTAAATATTGTGCATCTATTTGATCATTTCTCAAATACCTTTTCTTTCTCTTCCCACGCTTCTGTTCCTCCTGTCTGTGAAGCGTGAATCTTGGGTACAGAATATTCTATTGAATGCCAGATGCAAGTCCAGCAAACAGGCGTCTCTGTGAAAACCAAGAGAATCAAAAATCCTGCCACTCCGCAGGACTTGTTGGGACACACTCAGAGTGGCACATACGCTGGTGCCAAGGTCAAGGAGGTCAGCTTACATTTGAATCTGTCAAATGACTCAGTCCAGGGGGAATGTTGGGGCCTCTTAGCTGGCCGTATATCAAGATCACTGGGCACAAAAGTTGTCTGTCTGCTGGGCCAGCATTCGCCATCAGTTTAAAGAGTGACTAACGTCCTGAGTACATTTATCTTTACAAGGAGTTTCTTTTTGTAGGGGAAACTGTGTTGTGTGGAAGATTCTTTAGTCCTCCCCCCCACACACACCTTTGCCTTTCCTCATCTTTCTTGCAAAGGATGGACACGGGGAACGGGGTAGGGGGGACAGTGTCCATCCTTTGCACTGCTGAAGAGGAAGTCCCCATTCTCCAACCACTTGTGCACCATCTGTCTCCCCCCTGGAGTGGGCATTCCTTGCAGACTTGTCTGCCCGCTCAGATCAACGCATATGCGTGTCCCTGGTGCCAAGTACAAGGCTAAGCATCAGCAATATTCGTTGAATGACTGCAGGCTAGAATGAATAGAGAAGCATATTCGTGCAGTTTGGGGATAGAGACCTCTCCCAGCGGCGCTTGGAGGCACCACAAGGGGCTCGAGATTGCACTCAGGGCCTCCCACGTGCCTAGAAGGTGCTCACCCCCTGAGCCCTCTCCCCGGCCCCACATTAGTGCTTCATTTCAGCTGCATGTTGGACCACAGTGAATGAACTGTTTGGATCGCTTTCTCTGGGTGGGCCCCCGTTCATTCATGCTGCGCCTCTTCCTCCCTTGGTTAACGTGTATTTCTCAATGAACGGAGCCTTTGATGTGTCAGGCA
The DNA here is from genome assembly GCF_027595985.1 of Sorex araneus. NCBI lineage: Eukaryota > Metazoa > Chordata > Mammalia > Eulipotyphla > Soricidae > Sorex > Sorex araneus. Next base: position 172,948,693 of record NC_073304.1, on the reverse strand, counting down.
CCGAACTCTCTGCTAGGGGGAGTGAGACATGGTCGTGACTCTCTTGGAAGGCCCAGGGTGGGCTGAACCCCCAGCTGGTTCTGAGTCAGGCCACCATACTTGATGAGTCACCACCCCTGGCAGAAGGGGCTGTTTGTGGGACTAGGTAGAGGAGGAAGGCATTACATTATCCACTCCTGGGACTCTGACAGCTCCTGAGATGTAAACCAAACAGGCATTAAATGTGTGTGTGTGTATGTGTGTGTATGTGTATGTGTGTGTATGTATGTGTATGTATGTGTGTGTGTGTTAATGGTGGGAAAGTGGGAAAAGTAGAAATGGCTTCTAGAGGTAAAACGAGTTCCCCCTATCAGGAAAACTCCCTGATTTCTAGAGCTAGTTCATTATTTAACATCAACAAACACACACATATATGTATATGAACACATGTCATGTCACTGTCATTGTCACCCCGTTGCTCATCGATTTGCTCGAGTGGGCACCAGTAACGTCTACCATTGTGAGACTTACTTGTTACTGTTTTTGGCATTATCCAATACACCATGGGTAGCTTGCCAGGCTCTGCCATGTGGGTGCGATACTCTCGGTATCTTGCCGGGCTCTCAGAGGGGCGGAGGAATCGAACATGGGTCGGCCGCGTGAAAGATGAACATCCTACCGATGTGCTATTACTCCAGGCCACATGTCTATGCACGTATGTATATACATTTGTTGATGTTAAATTATAGACTCATGTCTATATACATATGTATGTATATATAAGACTGTAATGATAGCACAGCGAGTAGGGTGTTTGCCTTGCACACGTTTGACCCAGGTTCAATTCCTCCACCCCTCTCAGAGAGGCCAGCAAGCTACCGAGAGTATCTCGCCCACACAGCAGAGCCTGGCAAGCTACCATTGGGGTATTCGATATGTCAAAAACAGTAACAACACGTCTCACAATGAAGACATTACTGGTGCCCACTCGAGCAAATCAATGAATAACGTGACGACAGTGCTACGGTGCTACAGTGCTTCTTTTGAGGGGAGGCCACCCATGCTGAGCTCAGGAGGAGAGGGACCCAGACCTCACACAGCTATTCTCAGAAAATAGTGGTTCAACGTCAGGGCCCCAAAGGTGCTATACTGATCAGGAAGATGTATTCAGCACAAAAGATTACAGGTGTGCTGGGCCTTTGGGGACTCCAGTGAAATTCAGGAGACCGTATATTATGGGGGGTTATTTTAACCCTTGCACTGTCTTTTAGACCCATAGTTCTGGTGCCCGCTCAAGCAAAATTGATGAGCAACGGGATGAGAGTGACAGTGATGTATATATAGATACATATCTATATACATTATATATGTGTGTATAACACATATGCTAGGGGTGTGTGGTTCACATGGCAGAGCAAAAACCTTGCAAATGTGAAACTCTGGGTTTGATCCCCAGCATATATGACCCCTAAGCACCGCTTGGCATGGTCAGAAATTTCTTTTCTGTGCACTGCTGCATGCTTCACTGTATGCTTGGGCTGGACACACTGCAAACAGCAAGGAAGGGGGGAAATCTGCCACGGCGAAGGTCCCAACCACAGCACAGAGTCTGACTCAGAACTGAGATGAAAGTAAGCATGGGGGAGCCAACACTGAGAGAGGGAGAGAGAGTGAATCCAACATCAGACCAAAGAATTTCAAAGATGGGGGCTCTAACTCTAGGGATTTTAACGTTCTCTCTTGTAAATAGTTGATGCCGGCGTGTACCACCAATGGCTCACATGGGGATGTGGCTTGATTCTCTCAAATTGCAGCGTCAGTAAAGCAAGAGCTTGATTTTGCCGAGTTGATGTCATGAGAGTCTATTAGCAGTTGGAGACAGGGTGCATAGCTGAACGTGGGGGGGTGTGGAAAACTTGGCAACATCGGAAGCTTTGTGAATGTGCAGTGATCAGACTTGAACTCCCAATCAGCCACGTAATGAATCTGAGATCTCTCTGCTGGTGCTCGCCCATGTTGCATTTTTCAGATGCAAAAGGGGTTGCAAAAGGAGAGAGTGTCAGAAGCCCCAATCTGTGTTTGGAGGCAGCAGATTCCCAGTGTCTTGTTTAACTCTGACTTGCGATTTGCAGTGAATTTTCACATTTAGTGCCTAACTCTCTACTCTCTATGGTGTGCAATCAATATACCATAATCCTCAATTTTTAAAGTCTATTTCTACTTTGACATTGACTAGAAGCAGCAGATCTGTGTTCACTTGTGTGCAGTTTTTAAAAAATAGTCATTTTTCTATGTGCCAGACAATGCCCTAAGCCCTAGGAATTTATCTGCTCCTTACTATTAATTAACCTGTGGGGAGGGGTCTGTGACTTTGGCCTTATTTTGATGAGATGTATTTCTAGGTGCCTCTGAAAGTGACAGGGACTCAATTTTTTGGACAGAAGGACTTACCGTGTACATGTGTGATTTGGTTTTAATCATTAAGGAGCAAATTGGGCAAAGATGAATATAATCGAAACTCTAGAATTAAAGCCAGTTGAGAAATTCCAAAAAGGTTGGTCCTCTTGAATAGTTATTAGTCACCGCCGTCAGGCTGCCCTGGGGAAGGGACACAGAAGACGGCGTTCTGCTGAGCAAACACAGGTAGATGAGTGTCTTGTCGGTATTGACCGATGCCTTATTGGGCCCAGGCCGGGCACTTTCACGGGCCCCATTTTATTCCATTTTCCCAATAACCTTGTGGAATAGATTTTCTTGTTATTCCCATTTTCTAGGTCAGAGAATAGGGCCTGTGAGCAAGTCAGGAAGTCTCTCTAGGCAATATTCTTAATAAATAGGGTAGAACGGATCAGTACGGATGTATTGGTGTCAAAGGCCCTGTCTTAGGTGGAAATCTCCTTCAGAACATGCTTCATCAGACAGAGCCGCTTCCTGGCGACTGTAAGGCTCTGAGGTGACAGGCAGATTACTTTGGTTTTGGATTTCCACCTCCTCCAAACCTTTGGGATTTCCTGGGGGGGCGGGGGGGTCGCTATCATTTGCCGTTTCTTGGCCCGCTGCACACAGAACATGCAAGCGACTCCCTTTTCGATCCTGCCATCTGTGCTCTTGGCTTTTCATTTTCATGAATTAAAGGAGTGGACACCTTTTTTCCCTATCCTCTCCAAGGTCAGAGAGAGACGTTCTGCCGGCCTTCTCAGCCCCCTCTCCCTAACACAGTATCTGATCTGTTCCCAGGTCCCCAGGCCCTCTGGTCTTTGTAGGGTCTCTGTGTATTTGTTACACTATTTCTTTGAGTCATGATACTACCCTGATATGTAGTGAAAATGATGAACAGTGCACTCTAGTATAAAAACCGGACCTGTGAACGCGTGCGAGGACCAAGGCTCAGAGAATGTCCTGACGAGCTGGCTTCCAAAATCAGTACAAGGGACGGAGAAGAGCAACAGGTGAATCTGAAGTGCTCCGATGAGAGCGAACTCAGGAGAGCTCACGCCAGGTGAGAAGAGTCCGTCCACTATGGGTTATGTGCAGGCCTTCCTCAAGGCAAGGGCTGCATTAGTCACGGGCAGACGATCTTACAACATAGACGAGGAGCCGAAGACTCGTGGCGTGCCCACAGTCCCGGAGAAAGGGCAGAACAGGAGCAAAAGCAGTGATCCTCAAACTCGGAGAACATTGCGACACTGATTCCTGAATCACAGACCATCTGATTCGCATCGGGGCGGAGCCCAGGAATCCAGAGGATTAAGAAGCCTCCTGAGTAATTTGGTGGCTGATGGCCTTGAGGCCACACTTCAAGAAGTGCTCATCTGGAATCTAGAGTTGATGACTCTCGGCCCAGTTTCCCCCCAAAGGATTCTGCCGTCACCTCCTTTGAAACACGTTTCCAACAGTGCCCGAAACCCTCAGGGGCTCCCATCAGTGCTCTTGCTTCCTGACTTCATGACTCATCCCCCATTGCGTCCTTTACGGAGTGGTTTGTTTGGACCCACTCAGCCCGGTGGCCCCTGTGACAGCCTGGTTCCAGGGCTGGAGATGCAAGGGTGAAAGCACACCCCCTGGGTCCAGACACGGTAGCAACAGCAGTTGGTCCCGTTTCCCGGGCGTTTTCTCTGCATGTGCTTCTCTGTACACACGTACCTCGTCCACTCACTCTCCGTGGTCCTTGGCTTTTGGTCAGTGTGTCTGCAGCAACAGCATAACATGAGGTCTAGCCTTAGAATCAAGCATCCCCACTGCTTCATGTTCTTCATGTTGCCCGAGTCTTCACAGCAAGTCTCCCCCAGTTCTGGCTTTGGATCGGTCTAGTTCCTACAGTGGCCCGAAGTCTCTTCCCAGACTTCGAGACATGTCAACAGGCCTGGAACCATTCATTCCACGAGGGACGAATATGAAGCTGCCCACATCTGCCCCCACTGCACAGGGCACCTGGAGGGATGCTCGAGTAAGCGCTGGCACCCCTGTCTAGCAGAGGACACGGAGGCAAGTGTATTGCCTCTCATCCAGGGCCCCACAAATGAGAACTGGATGTGGAATAGAGGGCTGCCTGTCTCAGGTGCCAACGTGACTTTCTCTTCACTGTTGGAACAGAATGGGGTGAATGGGTATGAGTTGCTGGTGACCCCAGGGGGGAAGGGAGAGAGAGATAGATAGAGAGAGAGAGAGAGAGCTGGGGGAGGGAGAGAGAGAATGGGGGGAGGGAGAGAGAGAATGGGATGAGGGGTGTGAGTTGCTGACTGGACCCCAGGGGGGAAGAGAGAGAAGGAGAGATGAAGAGAGGGAGAGGAGAGGGAGAGAGAGGGAGAGAGGGAGAGAGAGAGAGCCTGGGTTGATTGCAAATCCATCGCATGGACTCAGCCCTCCTGAACAAAATCTGTATTGTACAGGTCGCGGTGGTTCCAAAAAAGAAACCACATGTGTGTGAAAACTACAGATATAATCATGAGAACACAGTATCATTTGCTATCACACGGAGAAACGGGCCCCGAAGCCGTGCTCAGGGGCCCCAGAGACCACTTCCAGTGATACTCCGCCAACCAGACCAAAGGGTTCAGTGCCGGGGCATGGCAGCGCTCAGAGGTCCCAGGGCTGTGCCCGTTGGTGCCCAGGGAAACACACGCTGGGCTTTGAGCTCAGGTCCCCGATCACTACCTCCCAGCCGCAGCCCCCCAGGTGTCTACCTTTTTACATCCAGAGGGGCTGGCTTACTCAGCCTCGGCAGAGCCTTGAATGAGTGCACCACGGGGGCCCGTCTGTGTGCTGCGAGAGAAGTTCCACTCCCAGGAGCTGGGCCCCGGCTGTGGCGGGCGTCCCGCCCATGAGCCAACACCGGTGAGTGTCCCGTGCTTGCCTGAGGCGTGTCTTCAGAGCCACCGGCACCGAACCAGGACTCAGCTCAGCAGCAGTGGGTTTCGGAGACACAGAAGCCATCCGGAGGGAGGGCCACGCGGGAACCTTGTGCCGACCCAGCCATCAAGGTAGCCCAGGCCTGCCTCAGGACATTGTAACAGCCAGGCCCTGCTCCCAGGGAAAACTGCAGGAAGGGAACTGGGTTGTCTAGCATTTAATTTCCCAGCTGATGGCTATCATGATGAGCACGTTTGTGAGAGGGTGTGCCTACGTGCATGTGAGTGTGTGTGTGTGTGTGTGTGTGTGTGTGTGTCTCTAGTCAGTGTCAATCAAACAGGAAAAAGGAGAAAATGCACAGTGAGCCTGTGCCTGCTCCGAGCCCTGGACTGAAATGTCTCAACAGGAATTTGATTGTATTAGAATTCAGAGGCCAGTAGGCCATATGCCGCCGGCAAGGCTGGAACAGAGCGAGCCGCCTCTCTCTCAGGGCCTTTCTCTGGGCTCACTGGGGATTTGGGGATGCTTTTGTCTGCCACGGGCCTGGCAGGGCCATGGGCGGACTGGAGAGAAAATCCAGCCTGAGTTTCAATAGCAACACATTGACCTCCCTCCATCCTTCCCCCCGCAACTTCTGGGAACTGGGCAGTAGCTGGGGACACAGCCTTGCTCCCACACGGGGGAGGTGTGGGGGGCAGCGGGCATTTCTGGCAGTGGGGACGGGGACCCCCCGGAGCTCACTCTCATCTCCTCCCCTCCCTGCAAAGCAAGCTCTGAGCGGGGCGGGGGTGGGGGGCGGGCGGAAGAAGCCATGTGTGAGTGCTCGTGTCTCCGAGGCCCCTTCGGCGGAACTGTGGACCCAAATCAATCCCAGGCAAGCTGGTCTCCTGCACACTAATAGGACTTACAGATGTGCAGAAGCCCAGGTCCTGGTGCGCAGCTCGACTCCCGGATGGAATTTCTTGTAATTTTCTGTTACCCGGGGGGATCCTGTGTAAACCGGTTCCAGACAGAGTTTTGATTGTATTTTATTCCTGAGCTCTGAGCAGGCTTCCCCTTGGAGGTCAAGCCTCAGCGTGGCCAGGAGAATTCTCATCTCTAGGACAGGGCCTCCAGACTCCTGTGGCCGTCCCTTCTGGAGTTGGGGGGTGGGGGGTGGGGGGGCTCGGGCTGGTGGCGGGGGGCGGGGATGGCGCTACTCTGCATCCACCAGGAAAACTCATCAGTGACTTGATCTGAGCGCCTCACCGTGTGCACACAGGTCACTGGAAAACATCTGGCGGCCCTGACCCAGAGTGTCCGTTTGCCAAATGGGTGCAAAGCGGGTAGTCTGGGGGAGCCCATGTGCCGCTCCCTGTTAGAATGGCAGCTTCACAGGGTGGGGGTGATACCCCTCTCGGCTGGTACAGAGCTTCCTGGAGCCAAGGCTGGGAGTGGTTCCTCTCCCTTCTGCCAGGACGGTGAAGCGAGTCCACACCTCTGCCAGTCAGTGTGGACGGACGCTTGACCCGCGGTCAGCTGGGTGTCACCAGCTGGAATGCGGAGCAGTGCTGGTGACAGTTAGAGAAAGAAAATTCTGGGTGTGGGTCCCTATGGCCTCAGAAAAGGGACTTTAATGGCATGGAAGATTCGGTGCCCTCCTGCTAGGGACAGCGATGCCATGGGTCTACAGGGACGCGTTCCCGAGAGGTCATTTCCTCCAGGCCATGAGTTTCCTGGCCCATTCTGTCTGTGCCCGGCTAAGCAGACGTCCACTTCAGTCTTGGCTCACGCCAGTGAGTTGATCTGGGGTATAACACATCCATCACCCGCCTTCTCCTTGCCCCTGCCAGCCCTGGCCTCGCCCCTGGAACCCTCCACGCTTCCCAGAAGCGACAGTGCCAGCTGATCGGGCTGGCCTGCTCCGAAACGCGCTTCCAGGAAAGCATATTGGCGTGTATGGCTGCCGCCCCAAGAGAGGCCGCCTGTAAAACGTATTGGCTCCCTCGGCTTCGCAGCGAAGTGCATTTGCATGGATGGATTTGGTGTCCCCAGCTGCATAGAAATGAGGTGTGTGTGTGTGTGTGTGTGTGTGTGTGTGTGTGTGTGTGTGTGTGATTTTTCTTGCCTTCAGTAGAGACTTAACTGCCAGCAGCTCTGCATCTCAGTGACTAGGGCGGTGGGGGGGGAGGGAGAGTGTGGGGTAAGAGGGGAGTGGAATCTGTTTTGCTATTCCTCCCCTTCCCCCTCCCCCCCAACCACCACCACCATCTTGCTATAACAACTTAGGGTAAAGATGACTGTGTGAGCAAAATCCATACGTCCTAGGAGTGTGCAATTTATAAGTCAGCTGAACTCCTCGATGAGCGAGAATGTCCAGCGATGATCTAATAAAAGTAGTTTTATTGTGCTTTCCAGGATCCAGCGATATATGGCAGAGAGGCTGTTGAATGGCTCTTTGCCATGGTCACGAGGAAGACAAAGAAACACTCTTACCAAAGGAGCTTGGGCTCAGTCAGGGTGGCAAATCCTTGCTATGTGTCATATCCCCACTCCCCTCCCACCCCCGGGGGAGATAAATCACTGAGTGTCAGAAAGCTTCTGTCCTGGGCAGGGAGTCCAGGTTCCCGGATCCTTCTCATGCCCCAGGCAGCTCCTACCGGTCAGCGAGCCTCCCACAAGGGGAGGTCTGGTTCCTATTAAATGTCAAGTTGGCATAAGTAATTTAATTTTTAAAAATAGAAATTTTAAAGGGTGGCATCGGGGCTGGAGCTGCAGTACAATGTAGGACTCTTGCCTTGCATGCAGCCTACCCAGGTTCGATCCCCGGTATCCCATTTGGTCCCTTGAGCCCACCAGGAGTGAATCCTGAGTGCAGAGCCAGGAGTAGCCCCTGAGCACTGCTGGGTGTACGTGCCCCTGTCCCCCCAAAAAAGAAAAAAATTGAGAGGTGGTATCCTGAGTTCTTCATGGCATGATTAAAATGTTTCTAAAAGAGGCTGTGGATTCCAGTGTGACTTATGCCAGCCTTGTCTGCTTGTAAATCATTTAGTTGGGGCTCAAGACTCAACTTTCCACATCCACCCGTTCTTGTCCACCACCCCAAAAGAAACAGGAAATATGATCCCAGTTTTTATGAGCCATCCATGAGGTGATGTCTGGTCCATATTAAATGTCAGAAATAAATATATGAAATGAAAATACAGAGATGTGATTCTCTTATGGGTAGAACTCTACCCAAGAATAGCCTACCCGCCTCAAAGGCCCCTCGAGGCACCAGCACTTTAAAAACTATCATTCTTTATACACCCCCTCCCTTGCCCAACCGAGTAAGCTTTTCATACCAACACTTGGAACTTGATATCCTCTCTTTGTACCTTGGATTTATCGTCTCCTCAGTCCTGTCTCTTGGGTGAAATAAAAAATCCAGTGAGCACCGACCTTTCCGTTGGGTGGGGGATGCATGGACGTTTGTCTCGTTTGTCTGCTAAAGCTACCTTGTGGCATGAAGACATTTGTCTAGATCTGTTGAAGCTTCTGTCTCCTGTCACTGGCGATGGGGGAGAGAGGGACATAGGACAGGTCTCAATGCTCGTCCACCGCCGCTGTCCATCTCCAGCGGGAACCCTCGGCTGCTTATTCTTTGGGCATCTCGAGATGGCAGCAGCTAGCACACGCGGGGGCCGTGCTTCCTAACGCTGTGGGGTTAGAGGGGCTATGGAAAGGCAGACAGGCCAAAGGAGAAGAGGGGGACTCTGAACTTCTCCAGCCTGACCTCTGACCCCTCCTATGGGCCCAGCAAAGGACAGTCATCACCCCGTGAGCTCCGTTGCAATCACAGAGGAGCTTCTCAAAGCCTTGTTCAACTTTTTCCCACTGGCCCTCTGCCACCGTATAAGGAACAGTACCAACTGGACTCAGGAGGCCGTCCCTGATGACGGGCAAAGCCTTCTGTCCGCCGCCGAAGCACTAGTCTGTAAAAGATGGCAAAGGGGAGCATTCTTTTCTCGAGCCCTGTGTGTGTGTGTGGGGGGGGGAGTGCCAGACTGAGTTTCAGGTAGAGTAAGGGAAGGTCAGCTCACAGAATGTGAAAAAGATGTGGCCTTTGACCCCAAAGCTAGCGGTGAGAGATTTCACCCCAACTACTTACGCATGCTTACAAATATGTGTGTATGTGTGTTTGTGTGTGTGTGTGTGTGTAGATATGTAAAGTATAGGACACCCAAACCTGTACCTCTTTCCATGTTAAAAATAGACACTGTATTGCTATTTTGGGGCGTGTCTGGGAAGCAAACGAGTTTACCCACCACTGTCAAGTTGGCTGATTTCTTTCCGCCTCTCAAAGAACGGGCTCCTTGAAGGTTTTCCAAAACGCTGTGAACAACTCGATTTCACTCCGGGTTATCTGGACTCACTTCTCATGCCTCGGAGGCAGCCGTTCTGCCAGCCCTGCCAAGCCAGCGGCTGCCGTACAGGCCGGGCCTCTCCTTTCCCATTACGGATTGGCAGCGTTGGCGAGAGGGCGGGAGGCACGGTGATGAGAGGCATCTAATCAGGTTTCTGTTCTTGGGGGAATCGGAGGGAGCAGTAAAGCCAACTTAGAAAGGAACAGATTTGGTGGGGCTGAGGGGGGGCGCAGCGCAATCGAGATGGACAAGAGCCCCCCTCCTCCCTACGGTGGCACCAGTCACTGTGCTGGTGCCAGAAGCCAGCTCTTCCTTCCAGGGGACCAGATGCTGCCGTGCTGGAGCCAGCGTGCCTTCGCACTGGGGCGAGACTGTCCCCGCATTTCCAGCCGGCAGGACAAAGAGAGGCCACCGGGCGACCAGGCAGGATTTCCTGGGGTCGGGGCCGCTGCTGCTTCCTGGACAAGTGAAAAAATGCAGGTGGTGCTGCCCTGCCCCCAGCGCGCCCGGTCCTGGGGTCACTGCCCGAGGCCTGCTGGGCTGGGCCCACCCTGCTCTTCTCCCGCCAGGTTCATTTTTCATCTTGATTGAGTCACGGCGGCCTCACACCCCCAGACATCTGAGGGTCTGCCTTGTAGGGGAAAGGTCAGACAGAGGCGTGGCAGCCCAGGCGGCTGTGGGGAAGGGTGGGCTGCAGGGCTCCCCCGTTAACCCGTGCAGCGCGCCCTCGCTTTGAAGTGTGAAAGCCAAATCCGGGCTGGCGAGGGGGAGAGTGAGGCTGTGAGGCTGTGGAGCCTCGTGGGATGGGAAGAGATGAGTCCAGCGCCGAGTGCCGGGGCCCCCTCAGCCCCTCCATGGTCCTCCACCCCGCGGCCACCACTGAAAACAGCACTGATGGAGCAGAGGGGTACTCGGGGGGGATTTTCTGCGGTGCCTGGTGGGCAAATAGGGGAACTTCCCTAGGGAGAGAGTATACCTCTCGGCTGATCTGGGGGATTCTGACAGGATCAGGAACAGGAAATGGGCAAACACACACACACTCACACACACACTCACACACATACACACACTATACACAAACTCACACCCACTCACACACAAACTTATAAAGTCACACTCACAGTCACACACACTCACACATACACACTCACACATGCACATACTCACACACTCACACATACACACTCAGATGCACACACACTACATACATACATACTTACACATGCACACACTCACACAAATACGCACACACTCACACACTCAGAAAGTCAGACACTCACACACTCACACTCACACTCATACTCATACACACACATATACACGCTCACACACTCACACACACTCACACACTCACACACATACACACACTCACACTCATACATACTCACAAACATATACACACATAAACACTCACACATGCACACACATACATACACACTCACACATACACATGCTCACACACGCACACACTCACATATTCACATACACACACTCACACACTCACATATATGCACTCACACTCACACATACATACACACACTCACACATGCACACACTCACACATTCACATACACACACTCACACACTCACAAATGCACACACACTCATATACATGCACTCACACTCACACATGCACACACACTCACATAGGCACACATTCACACTCACACATACACATGCTCACACACTCACATGCACACACTCATATACATACACATACTCACACAAACTCACACACACGTGCACACACACTCACACTCACACGCACAAACACACACAAACCTGACTTTGCTTGGCCCCAGCACCCTGGGTGATGACTTAGCTCTCTCTTGACTACCCCTCTGTCCTGGGGAAGGTTTTAGAAATTCTAATACAAGAGGCTGAGAAAGGAAAATATTGGCTTCTGCAGTCCAAACATCTCCATCCTGAAAGAAAATGTTAATTTCCCCCCAAGTCAAATGTTGACACACATCGGCTGCTGAGGAGGTGGCACACGGGAGGGTCCCGCTGCCGAGCCTGCGTGCTGCGCCGAGTCTCTCCTCCCAGGGCAGGCTGACCAGGGGCTGAGAATCTCCTTGGTTGGGGCCAGATGGACGGATCTGGCAGGGTTTGTTGGGAGGGAGCTGGGGGGAGAGCTTGCCGTGGTGGTGGTGGGGGGCCTGGTGAGCATCCCAGTGACTCGGGACTCTCACCTCGGCCACAATAGAGGGTTTCAGGTGGGAGTTTGGGCTGGGGTCGACGTGGGGCATGGAGCACGGATGGGGACGCCGCCTGGGAGCCCCCGGAGCAGGCTGCCGGCCCAGCCCTCTCCCCTCTGCTCCCGAGCCTGAGTCCAGGCTTCTTTGTTGAACACCTTTGTTTTGAAAATTCCAAACCGAGTCCCTCCCCGCTTACGCCCTCCAGCCTGTCACACATGCACGGGGCCAGGCACGCATGTGTGCGTTCGTGTGCGTGCGTGCATACACACACACATACATAGGCACGCACACACAGACACACACAGAGCTTTGACTTGTTAAGTTTGGAAGCTGCAGCGAGACAGCAGCCATGCGCTGTGCCAGGGTGAGTGCGGAAGGTTGGTGCAACCTCGCTGCAGAGCAGCGTGATCAGAATGCAAGATGGAGGGGGGGGAGGCCAAGAAATATGTTTGTGCTTGGAGTTTACACAAGTCTCCTTAGCAACTTGCCTGCACCTCTCTCTTCCTTCCTGCGTGTGGGCTCCTTCCAAGCCCAGGGTGAGATGGGAGTGGAGCTGCTCGCCACTCCCCGATTTCTCTCCTAAGGAGGGAGCAGGGCTTCCCACCCCTGAGCCAGCCTATTACTGGCTCCCCGCCTCGCCTCCTCCCCGGCTAGGCTGCTCGGCTCCAATCCTTTGCTTTGTGACTTGGGATGGGGTGGGGGTGGGGGCACTGTTGGTCTCATTCCAAAAACCCACATCTCCACGGGGAATGATCCAGCCGGCTTCTGATGGCCGCAGCTGTGCAGACCCACCGCGGCAGCCTTGTTGCAGCTCCAGCGCGCGCCAGGGCGGGGTCTGCGCAAATGCGGCTGTTTGCATGCCTGGTGCCTCCCTCACTGCCAGGGGATCGCAGAGCCCAGAGCTGCAGCTTGGCACCGTTTCTCCCTGTCTCGATCTTCTTCCTTCCTAGCCCTTATCAGACATGCACGCGCTCGCGTGCGCGCGCACACACACACACACACACACACACACACACACACACACGTGCGTGCGCCCCTGCATTTCTGATTAGATGATGACTGGAACGCTGGGAGGGAAAGGAAGTCGTGTTTAGGCACCTGGGTAGGTCGGACTGGCGATAATGGGGAAACAAATGGACCTACCGCAGGGCTTCACCTGATGTTGCTTGGCCCAAAAGCGTGCTGGGAGGCACAGGCCACGATAAATCAGTACTGCTCCTCCTCGCCCGCTCCCCCTCGAGAGTAAGGTGGGGTGCGGGGGTGGGGGTGGGGCGGGGGAGGGTGGAAACTCAGTGGGAAAACGTGAAGGTTTGATTTTGGCTTTTTTACAAACAGATGTTGTTTGTCACTCTGTTGTCACTAAGCAGGCACCAGATTGGACAGCAGCAGAGAGGGAGCGTATGTGTGTGTGTGTGGTGCGTGTGTGTGCGTGCGTGCGTGTGTGCGTGTGCGTGCATGCGTGCCTGTGTGTGTGTATGCATGTGTAAGAGAGAGAAGAGAAGACAGACGACGGAGGGAGAGGGAGGTAAAGAGTACTAGATGGGTAGGCAGGAAAGAAAAATTTGATCAAATTTGGTAAAAGTTGAAAGCAGGTATCGTAGAGGAAAACCTGCTTTTCTTCCCAAATTTTAATGACACTGGGGCACCAGAAGACCCTGTTTGGCTCGTTTGCCTGGAGGGGTCTCTTAGGGCGAGGGAGATACAGGGGCGGGGTGGGGACAGTGACCTTTGAGGGCCCTGAGCCGAGCAGTGCCCCCTGTGTGGGCTCATGCCAGCTGCTGCTCACAGGGCCTCCCCCCACCTGACCGCAGGCCTCCTTAGGCTCTCCAAGGAGCTAACCCTGCAGTGGACACATCTCTCTCCGCCAGGACCGGGCCACCTCATGCTCACTTCCGCCCTCCATCCCTTGTGCCCCCACCCCACCCCCCAAGCTGCCCTGCACCCCTGCCCAGTTCACAGCTGCATCATTTCAGTGGGATTCTTCCCTGAGAGCAGAACCTGGCTCTGACAGGCAAGGGCTGACCTGGGTCTCCCTTGGGTGAAGGATACCCCGGGGTCCACACGTGGCCCGGGAGTCCACATCAGACAGAACCAGGCTCTTGGGGACCGCTCACATTTTTATTCTTTTAAAAAAACAAAAACAAAAACATCCTCTTGGCTTTAGTAGCCACGCAGCTCGGCCCGAGCAGGAGTGGGGCGCTGGAGGCTGGCATCTATGCGTGCCAGAAAAGAAAACACCATGGTCCCCCACCCCATGCAAACTTTCCTCTCCAAAGCGGCGTCCTGAGCCGGCTGCGTGTGAAGCCACTTGTAACTTGCTGGCAGCCTCTTTCTCCTTTGTCTCATTTCGTGTTTCCCGGCCCGCACTCGGGAACCGTTGATCTCTACACGGCATCTGTTGTAAGTGAATGTGGAGTGGGTTGAAGATCATGTTGTAAATGACACTTCCCCCATTTCTGTTCTTCTCATTACCCCTCTCCCCCCAAAAAAAGAACCCACTGCTCAGTTATCGGGGGCATTTTTGTTCCAGCCCAATCCGTGCCATTCTCTGATGCCTTTCCCGTGCCTTTGTTCTTGCAGCGACCTAGCCGGCTTTCACTCTGCATCTCGCATCCTTATCTCTGTCATGGGGGGTGTGTGGGATGGGGGAGCAAGGCGGAAGGGGCCCTCAGTGCCCCTCTGCCACGGCCCGTGCTGCCTCCCATCCTGCCCCTCTCTCCCCGGTGCTCCTGGATGTGGGGGACTGGTGCTTGAGTCTGCTTCCTTTCTTGCCTCCAGCCTCCAAGAGTCACCACCCCACGAGGTGGTGACGGCGGCATTAGGTGATGGTGGTACCAGGGAATCACTCTCGAGGCAGCCATTGCCCGGTGGGACTGTCTTGTTGAGGGGATTGGAACTTTCTAGAGAGAGTAACAAAGTCTGCAGGGGGTGAGAGAAAAGAGACTGGAAATAGCCCAGCAACTGAAGAGATCAAAGCCCAGTGCTGCCCCAGGTGTTGGGGTACACGCCCCAAAGGCACATTTGGGTGCTTTGTCTTTTTTTCTCCTCCTCCTCTCTTTGTCTCTCGCTCCCACTCCCTCTCTGTTCTCTTCTTCCTACCTCTCTTCCACTCTCCCCCTAGTCCTTTTTGGAGGGGGTCACGTGGGGTGGGAGCCACACCCATTTGCCCCTGGCAGTGTGCAAAGGACCAGGAGGTGCAGGGGATGGAATAGGGGTCAAGTGCATGCCACACAGGCAGCTCTGAACCCAGCCCTGTCTCTCCAGGACTCCCCTGCCCCACCCCCTGTCCCCTCCCCCCCACCAGCTCATTTTCTCCCTCCCACCCTCCCGCTTTCCTCCCCTGCCTCCCTCCTTTTCCTCCCTCACTCTCTCCCTCCTTCATTCCCTCCTTCCTTTCTTGTATGAAAAATTGAATTGCTCTATGCCTTCTGGACAAAGGAAGTCGGCTAAAATTCTGAACAGAAGGTACATCTTTGGGGGGCGGGAGGGGTGGAGAGTAGCAGGCGGGGGAATCTTGCTGTCGGTTGGTCCTTCTGCTGACATCATGGTGGATTTGACGTTCAGATCCACAACCCGCAAAACTCAAGTAGCTTTCCCCTTTGCCAGCAGCTGCAGAGAGAGTTTGCTGTAAAGGAACAATGGGGGAATGCAAACCTTGCATCCATGTGGTGGCCATTGAAAGCAGGTTGGGGTGAAAGCCAAGAGTCCTGCTGGGTGGAAGGAGACAGACCCAGGCATCCACCACGCTCTGATATTTTACTTCTTTTTAGCAGCCCCACCAGCAGGGAGAAATAATGGCTCCCAAATCCGAAAGTTAAAATGCCGCCTCAGTGGCGCTATGTCACGCCAGGTAATGATTGCCCAACTTGATTATACTGTGACCAGTCTTAATTATTGATGGGCTATCTCTTAATCAAGTTCATCAAACGAGCACTTGGATCTAAGACACTGGAATTTGGAAGTACTCCGAGGCTTCACATTCCTATTTGATGATTTTTCTGGTAAAACCGTTCTCAAGTCCATCAGTAGCCAGGGAAATTCCAGGAATAATGTGAAAGTTACTTATTTGCAGAACCTTTATATTATGTGTTGTTTTGGAAATGAAGTCAACATAAAGCTTCCTAAAGTTTCATAAACATAACATTTAGTGCTTTCTTGAATTATTTTTATTTCCATGTTGGTTTTCGTGTGTGTGTGTGTGTGTGTGTGTGTGTGTGTGTGTGCTGCTTCTTACTCTCATGCTGGAATTCATTTCAATTCAGCTTTCAAAAGAATTGGGTGACAAAAAGACACCACCCAAGAAATAAGCCCAGAGTCTTGATCCGTTTTCAAAAACTTGTTTTCCAGACTCCTGCTTATGGTTTCCGGATCCTAGCCTAGCAAGATGACAGTGGGGTTACAAGGATTCTCAAGAAGTGACTTTTTTTCAGGTAATGGCATTCTTTCTGTAACTTCCCTAAACTTGTCGTTTCCATAAGTATTGCAAAGTTTTAGGTCATGCCTGACTGATTTAATTTGATTATGAAGTGTAGCTGCATTTTGCACTTGGATTTTTTTTTTAAAGGGGCAACCGGTTTTTTAACTGTTGTAGCCAATAAGCAGAGCAACCAATAGCTTTCAGTTCATCGTGTGATGTTCTAGGAATCTTTTGAAAGTTATTACGTGATGGTGCTGATTTCTCCGACAAATGAATCATGGGGAACTCAGTTGAAAGCATCGGGTACTGTTGCTAAAGTCTGTGGCTACCTTGGGCTATTGGATTTGAAAATGTGCCTAGAGGATTTTCTCACAGCTGCCCTGTGCCCTGAACTGCTGGGTCTGCCTTGCTCAGTGGAGGCAGGGGAGAGTCTGCAATACTGTGCAATGTGCCCCCTCGGATCCAGTAACTTAAGAGGGTCCTGTTACAAGTGGCTACTACAGGACTCTGTTCTACTGTAAAAGGTTGAAAAGTGTCAGATGGTATATTTGCTTGATAAGTCTCATGCCTTGCTTTGGCCATTGTTTTCTGGCATTAACATGCACTTTTAGTCTGAATTGTTAGTATGATTATCTTAAGGGAACCATGCTGAATTTTTCTTAAGAAAACAAGGACAACTATGCACTAAAAAGATCCCTCTTTTTCCCCTTCCACACAAGGGAGATTCTTGAAAGGGATATTCAATTACTAATTTACTATTTCAGGGGAAATACATACTCCCCTCCGCCTCCCCATAAAACATACAAACATACACACACACACACACACACACACACACGCACGCACGCACACGAAGTTCTACTAGGTCACTGTTTGATTTTTTTGTTCCGCCATCTGGGCATCTTCTGGTTCCTCCTCTATTTACTGAAATGGAAACTGTGGGTTGTGTGGAAGCTAACACGGCAAACTATTTGAAGTGAATAAATTCTCTGTCCCCCAAAAGACACAGGTGTCCCCTACTTGAAACTTGAGTTAACCCCTTTTCACTGGACTAAAAGGTGAGCTTTGCTGAAGGCAATGCTGCTGGATTGTCCAGATACAATGCTTAGATCTCTAATGTACACTTTATATTTTTCATAAACACTAGTTTAGCAATTAGCCCTCACCACTGGGGGAGCCCGTTCCTTCCATTTTCACCAGCTTGCCTGAGCCACATATTTTAGGCCTTTGTCAGGAAGATCAAAGGAAAAGAGGTGATTCTGGATTGAGTTTTTATTTCTTTTTTTTTCTCTAATAAGGAAATGAGCACTTCAAAATCAAAACCAAAGTAAAGCCATTTTGAGGCAAAGCAATTTCTTTACTTCTTTTTTATTTATTTTTACTTATCTTTCTTTTTTGGGTCACACTCAGCAATGCACAGGGGTTATCTTAAGGGAGCTATGCTGAATTTACTCCTGGCTCATGCACTCAGGAATTACTCCTGGCGGTGCTCGGGAGACCATATGGGATGCTGGGAATCGAACCTGGGTCGGCTGTATGCAAAGCAAATGCCCTACCCACTGTGCTATCGCTCCAGCTCCAAAGCAAAGCAATTTCTACTGCTCATTTGGATCTGAAAATCATGGCATGGAGTCACAGTTTAATTCTCCATTGGGCAACCCCAGTAGCAGAAAGAGGCAGACATTGAATATCTTGAATTCAGCATCTCATTTACGGCAGCACCTGCTCTTGCCTTCCTATCCTCTCACTTAAGCCTTGTAGGTTGTGTTCCCAAGGGCCTGTGCTTCCCCATCCCTGAACAATCCCAAATTCAGTTCTGTCTTTGTTATGAGTAAGACCGCTCAGATTCTCGAGAAAGGAGTGAATGGGTTCACGTGTCTAGGCCCGGACAGGAGTAATTGTCTTAGAGTGTGGGATCTGCGATCCCTGCTAGCACGTTATAAAGGTCTCCACTGGGGCCCGCCATGGGGTTGGAGGTATTTGTGCTTCCCAGGATGTAGGGCAGGGGATGATTTTACTTTCCGTTCTGTGTCCTCTAAGTGCAGCTGATGATAACTCTGCCTTCAATCAAGTGCTCAAAAGCAGCCATGAATGAAGGCTCATTGTCTTGGATGTTTTTCTCACACACATAACACTGGCTTTGAAGAAGGGAGGCTATGGTGACACATGAAATACTTTTATAAGAAGGTGTGAAAAATTACTTTGCCTTGTATATATATATTTATTTTAAATGAAGGGCATGAGCAATTATGAACAATCTTTCTTTCTGGTTCAGATTTTATAAAATATGCCTGATCTTAGTGTTGTTGTTTGGACTACTTAATAGCAGTGATGGGGGGTGGAGGGCAAGGTAGAAGCAAAAAAGACAAACTTTTTCTGAATGTGAATCTTCTAGTTGAATCTGAGTGTGAATATCTTTCTCCAATAGTTTTCAGAAAACATGCACGAGCCTATTGGTAGCTTTCCCAGCTGGTTTCCAGAATGCAAATGGGAAAGGAAAATGTCACCATCCTTTTTCATGCGATTCCAGATGTTTCTCTTTCCCTCTCTCCCTCCCTCCCACCTCACCTTCCGCCCTGCTACAATGGAAAGGGTTTATTTGACTCTGCTGATTGGGCTTCGCCTGTCATTTTACCCAATTTGTATGCCGGGGAGAGCGACTGAATCAGCAGCAAGACTTCTGTCAACAGTAAAACGATGAGGGTCCAGGGGCCCGCTGGTGTGAGGAGGGAGTGAAACCAGGGCGATGGGAGGGCCAGACAGAGAAGCAGCAGCATCACTTTGTCCTCTGAAGAGCAGGAGGAAGCCCTCCCATTTCAGGCATGAGACACAAGAACGGCAGAAACTGTGGTCCCACTCATGGTCTTAATTAACATTTCGTTGCAGACATGGCAAGCCACCCCCCCCCCCCAAAAAAAAATGAGAGGAGAGACCAAGGCCTGCTGCCACAAACCCGTAGATCCGAACTTGTGGTGCTCTTCTGCACAAGCTTGTGTCTATAGGTCTGTGTCTGTTGGGCAATCTCGCAGCCCCTCTCCCCACGTGCACCCCTGCACCCTGGGTTTCCTGTAAGAGTTGGTAGCCGTGGGCTGGGTCCCAGGAAAAGAAACCTGGGTTCGGAAGTGGATGAGGTGCCTCACGGATTAATGAATGTACAGATTCTCCCGCAATTCCTTCTCTCTCAGAACTCCTCTCTCTAAGGAAGAGGCTCGGCTGACAGGTGAGGTGGTGAGAGTTTGGGGACCCACGCCCTTGAGGGAGGGATGTATAAATGAATCCACAAAGGAGGGCAACCCCCTTCCCTCCGCCCCCGGTTTCAGAGTTATGATCTTTGCTTGCAAAGTGATACAGACTTCTTGGTTTTTCTGTTGGTGTGGGGTTGTCTTTTGCAGTCACGCTTTCTTACCCCTTGCTCTTCAAGTGCATTTAAATCAGCCCGTATCCTTCTACACACAGTCAAGGTGGGAAGTGGATGCACTTAGCGGTTTGTGCTTCTGTAAATACCCATCTCAGTAAGAAAAATAATTTTTTTTAATGAAAGAGAAAGCCACTTGAGGCCCAACTTCATATTGGCCAAAGCTGTTTTATAAGTCTTTACCACGTTTAAAGGACTAGAATGAAAATAATATTATCCTTTTGTCTCTTAAACATCACCATTGTGCCAGGATTGGCAAGCCAAACTGACTACAGACCAAAGCAAAAACTGGCTATATTTGTCCCATCCCAACTATGTGAGTTGAGGAGTCTGTAAACAGAGCCCAGGGTGAAAAGTTGATCAGATTTAGATGACTCATAAGCATTAGCATTCCCTTTTGGTCAAACATAGTGCCAGGGGTTCCCTTAATGATTTTTTTGGTCGGGGGATATATGTTGTGTGGCCTTTTGTACCAAAGAATTAAGATGTAGGAGTTATGGAGTTAATCTCTGAAAAAAATATTTGACATTCAAATGCATACATTTATTTCATTAAACGTTCTTTCTTCTTATGGGTGACACTCTTTGGGGATTGCTAGAACACGCTAGAACTCTCTGGAAATAAAGAAGAAATTTTGTATGTTGGGACTAGGAAGGTTTGGCAGGGACCCCAGGGTCCCCCAAGATCCAAGGGTGAAAAGCTGTCTCTAGAAGTTGCCATGTCATAGCATGTGATTGAAGCTCTGTGGCAGTGGTCCATGGCGTGGCATGGGGGAGGGCTGTCTGTAGATCTCACCTGCCACTTTGCGAGACACCCATGCTTGATTCTGGAATGATGGCACTTGAGTTCTGGAAGAGAAAGACTGCTCTTGCAGTGTGTACCCTGTATGACTGTTCCCCAAGGCCTTTATCCACCCACTAAGCACACAGTCTACTCAGCTGGTTTCACATGCCTCTTTGAAATGGTTGACTCAGGCCAGACTGTTAAACTTTTACTTTCCCTGGATAAACACTTGTGTTTGATGGAGATGAAACGCACGCCTCTTCTCGTCAGCCCTTTATCCCGTTGTTGAGTGGCAGCAGGATCATTGACTCGTGCATCCAAGGGAGCTTCAGCTGCCTCTGGCTTTTGTTCAGGGACAGTCCTTGCATGGCAGTAGGTGACTGCCAACTTGGTTCTTTCAAGAAGGTTCTGTTAAAGCCCATTACAACAGGGGGGAAAAAAAAGATGCACAGAATATCCTTTTCGATTTTCTAAAAACCAAAGACACTGATGACTGGATTCACCTGGCTAGAGAATACTCTACTGGGAAGCCCAAAGTGTCTGGCTATGGACAGGATATTAAATATTTTACATGGTGATGCAATTCCGTGTTTTTCCATTCTTCCATGCTCATGAATGAATGGTTCTGTAGATGTTGAGAATTCCTCTGAGCTCCCACTGAGTGGACTAAATAATTCGATCGGAAACCTCAGAATGTAATATAACTTCAGGTTTTCCCAGAAAGGCTCTAAAAATATATTTCAGAAGTCACTATTTCACGGGGTTGTGGAGAGAATGATTCAAAGCAAACTAGTTTTATTAAAAATGCTCACATCATTATCAAGCTTTTTTGGTCAATTCAATTACTAAACTGTGACATCAGCATATAGTTTAATATAAAAATTCTTGTTCCAAAGGTTAGATTATTTGTTGATTATTTATTGGTTCACTTATTAGGCTGTTACATCAACATGTAGTTTATTTAATAGAGAAAATCTTATCCTAAGAATTAGGTTTGATTGAAGAATTGACTATTGTGAGAGTAAGGGGTGGGGAGATTTTCAGCTTTGGAGGCATTTTTGACTTGTATTTCAAAGTTGATAAATGGATTTCTCAATATGATAAGAAAATGGTGCAGGCAGTGACTCTGAATTTTCAGTTAATATGATTTATTTTTCAATGTGCTTTTTCCAAATCATTCCCCACTGCTTGATAGGTTCTCTGTTGCCTTGTCTGTTGACTGTTAATTGTCACCTACTCCCTAATCATCTAAATCCAGTTAAGATTTTAAAAGCTTCCGGTGCATATAGCAGTGCTAAAATTTTGTGGAAATCAATAGGAATGATTCTTTAAAGATATTCAGAGATTTATTAACATATTAAATGTGCTTAGTAAAGTGTGAGTTGGAATAAGCCACTTTCTTTCTCTCTTTCTCTCTCTCTATCTCTCTTTCTTTCTCTTTCTTTCTCTTTCTTTCTTTCTTTCTTTCTTTCTTTCTTTCTTTCTTTCTTTCTTTCTTTCTTTCTTTCTTTCTTTCTTTCTTTCTTTCTTTCTTTCTTTCTTTCTCTCTTTCTTTCTCTCTTTCTTTCTTTCCTTTTTTAAAGCCACATTTTTTCTTCAGCATAGCCATGTGCCTAGAAAAACATATACAGTTCATTCCCTCTCACTCATTGAACAACCCTTCATGGACATTTCCTGTGTGTCCAATACCTCTCTAAAGGATGAAGCCATGATTCTGACTTCAGAAAACCTGCTGGTTCCCCATTCAAGAGACTCTTTGTGGAATTGCGTGTCACTTACACAAACACAGTGTCCTAATGGATCACATCTTAATTATAGCATTTGCCCGACTCCAAAATAGCTTAATCAAATGCAGGCTACGTTTACTAATGGCAAGTCCCTGCTTCTTCCTAATATCCCACACTCGAAGCATTGTTTGAGATTCATCCTCTCTTCATTGAGGTGCGGCACTGCTGGGGGCACTAAAGACTTCAGTGGCCAGACGATAGAGTCTGTATGCACATGTTCAGAAATCCTTTGCAACCTAATTCTCTCCATGTAAATATATATAGCTACCGTTCTGTGAATGCTACTTATTTTTTATTTCCTCTTTTCAATGAGAATTTTTATGACATCATTCTATATCATAATTGCATGTTGTTATTACATGCCTCCAAATATTTACACTAATTATGTAATGAGCCATAATTGCACTAATACATGATAATGGGCTAAAATCAGTGTAAATAAACAAGGAAAATCCACACTACCTAAAGAGCAGGGTATTGAAACATCATTAATATTCTAAAAGCAACACTCTTTTTTTTGAGGTGGGGGGTGGTGACCACTAGCAAAAGAATGTATATAGTGAAAGATAAATTGTTTTCATGTCTGTATATTTAAAAGCTCTAATTTGTGGGACCAAAGAGATAGTATAGGGGCTAAGGTACTTGCGTGGAGCATGCCCCAGCACACATATGTTCCCACAAACACTACCAGGACTGACCTTTGAGCACAGGGCCAGAACTAAGTCCTAAATGCACTGGGGTGTGGCCCAATGCCCCCCAATAAAATTAGAAAAATCTGTAACTTTTGCATGGTAGCACATCAAAATTTGTCTTGCTAGTTCATGCCCTCCCCTGCTGTGTTTCCCATCCATCAGGGTTATATACGGGCTGTGTTTACTGATCAGGCAAATAGTCAGCACAAGGAAAATGAAACAAACTCAAGTGCTTAAGAAGAAAATGGATTAGGTGTCTGTTAGTGCCCCGGTGAGTATTCTCTCTGAAGTGAGCATCTAGTGATGGGGGGTTCATAATTACTCCCTAAATTTCCACACGGGATTTGGCACTTGAGGCAAACTTGCCAGGTTAAATTTAGTCTCTCCCCTGGCATCTTGATTTGTAAATCTACCTATGAGTAAATCTGTGGTTCCACCACATCAATGGAACAAGGAACCTGCCATCAAAGTAAAAATACTCCTTAATTTGGGGTTTGTGTGTGTATGTGTGTGTGTGTATATATATATATATTATATATATGTATATATATAAATGTATGCATGTAGTTGCCCTTTATCCATTCATGCATGGTACATGTTTGGTCTTCTTTCATGAACATTAAAATATTTCCTTTATTTTCTGTTTTTGGTTTCGGGGCCACACTTAGTGATGCTCAAGGGTGACTCATGGCTCTGTCCTCAGGACTCACTCCTGGTGGTGTTTGGGTGACAATATGGGATGCCGGAGATCAAACCCAGGTTGGCCGCATGCAAGGCTAGTACCCTATATGCTGTACTATATCACCAGCCACGAACATTTTAAATCTACTCTGTGTCAGATTCTAGGCCTGTAGGTGGTAATAGCCTCCGCAAAGGTGAGAGGCGTAGCCCCATATTTAAGCAGCTCAAGCTTAGTCTAGCGATGAGCCAGGCTTTTTTCTTTTCTTATTTTTTTTTTTAATGTTTTGGTGTAGGCAGTTGACCTCAGGGCATCATGCCTAGGAAGATAAGTTGTGGCCCGAGTCATGTTTTTATTAGTCAATAAACTGAGAGGGATTCACTAAGAAAAAAATTGCTGAAATAGGCAACACCGAAAACACATTTATAAATATGTGAGTTATGCGATGTTAGGTAGATGCATAGATAGTGTGAATGTCTAACATTGCTTCTAAATTATTTGCCTCCTTTGCTCAGAATTCTATTTTTTTTAAAATATCATTTCAGCATTTTGGCTTAAGCTATTTCCTTTTGTATTGGAACTTTAGAAATTTAAGACTCCAGAACATGCAACTAGAGGTGACGTAAGGACAGGGCTGGAGGGTCCCAGGCACTTTGGTAGTGAACAGGTGTAGGAACTTTGATATCAGGACTAAGATTCTGTTTGTTTGGGGGCCACACCTGCAATACTGGGAGGACCAGATGGTGCCAGAGATTAAACCCAGGTTGACTGTGTGCAAGGCACACACTTTTCAAATGGTGCTATCACTCTGACCCCTAGAAATTCGAATAGTATTTTATCTACCTAAATTCACACTATAGCACTGTAGCACTGCCATCCCATTGTTCATCCATTTGCTCTTGCTCGAGGGGCACCTATCATCCTATTGTTCGTCAATTTGCTCTAGTGGGCACCAATAACGTCTCCATTGAGAGACTTGTTGTTACTGTTTTTGGCATATCAAATGCACCACAGGTAGCTTGCCAGGCTCTGCCGGGTGGGTGAGATACTCTTGGTAGCTTGCTGGGCTCTCCGAGAGGGATGGAGGAATTGAACCTGGATCGGTCGCTTGAAAGGCAAACGCCCTGTCCCCTGTTCTATTGCTCCAACCAGTAACACCTAAATTCAAGTAAATAAAAAATAGTATTATAGAGGAAGGAAAGATAGTTCTCCCTCTTCCCATCCTTATCACCACTAAAAGATAAATTTACATGGTAGAAAAAAAGAAAAGAAAAGAAATTCTAAATTCCTAGTTTCTTAAGGATACATGCTTTCCTAATCCTTCTCCCCACCCCCCCAACTTACTAGGTTTAAATATGTGTCTACTTCTGTACTGACATCAATAGATGGCAGAGGGTATGCATTAGGGTGATCAGAACAATCAGAACAGCTGTGCCCAGGACATTGCCATAATCCCCACGCACACATAGTCCCAAGAAGACTAATTCCAGGTATTTCCTCCTTCCTGGTCATTACAGTAGTCTCAAACCATGGTTCTCACCTTATTTTTTTCCTCTGTGAAGACCCTTTAGTTGTTTTCCCATGACTCGCCCAAGTAGGTGGTAGGAGGAAGACGAATCAAACTGGCTTTGCATTGATGGTAGCTTCCCAGCCATCGTGACGGCATGTTCCCAGGTTGAGGTAGTGGGTTGTATAGTTCAGAATCACATCAAGGGAGATAACTGTACAGCCTCCTAGCTTGCCTTGGGTCGTGCACAAAACACCATGGTGAGTATGATCAGGATTCTTCGGGGACCTTTTTTTTTTTTCTCTAGGAAATTCTATGAAAGGTAAGATGGAGTATAGGTATCTTACTGGTATTGTAGAATGTAGCTTTTGCTTCCTTCTTATACCCACACTGTATTTCCTGTTCCAAGTTTGGGATTATAATTTGTTTGACCACAAAATGGTAAAACATTTTGGAAGGATTCTTTACATCATTTGTAATATTACTGCATAATAGCACGAGGCCTCCATGTCATACAATCTTAAAGATATATCATGTATCTGTGGACCATTGACTTAGACTAAGCAGTGTTTTCCAGTCCTGATTGGTATATTCGTTTTGATCACCGTTGTAGGATGGAGTCACTCGGATGACTGAAGCAACTTAATTCTGTTGCTATTCCATGTGCCACATCCTCCAGCATTCGAGTCCTAACACATTCTTGTTGAAAGGCAGACAAGCAAAGATAAGAACAAACAAGATGATTAAGATAATTTGCAAACTCCTGCCTACCTAATATTTGATAATGCTTCATTGGTCAAAGGAAGTCTACAGGACAGACAGGATAGAAGATACAGTGAATTCCTCAGCTGAGGACTTCTACCAGGAAGGCCGGAGAAGTTAGGGTCAATCTTGTAATCCTACTGCATTTTTTCTTGGATTCCAATCAACTTGAGAGTCACTGTGTGCCATCCATCCTAGGAAGTTCCCAAGATCAAGATTCACACTTATGAATGCACTTTGGAATGAGCCTAAGGTCGCCTTTGCCTGAATGCTACTTATATCCCTGTCAATGGAATATGCTCCAAACCACTTTTATTTATTTTTTTTTGATATAAATATATATTTTTTAATAGTTTATTTTTAATTAGTGAGTCAACGTGAGGGTACAGTTACAGATTTATACATTTTTGTGCTCATGTTTCTCCCTTACAAAGTTTGATAACCCATCCCTTCACCAGTGCCCATTCTCCACCACCAGTAAACCCAACATCCCACCCCCCCTTCCCAGTCCCGTCTCCCCCCACCCCACACTGCCACTATGGCAGGGTATTCCCTTTTGTCCAAACCACTTTTAGAGAAAGGGAAATGCCAGAGACTGACTGGAATGGTAATAATGTGGAAATTGATGATATCAGAATATAAGGTTCAGCCATTTCATGATGATAACCAGTGTCATGAATGATGGATTTTTTGGGTTGTTTTTTTTTTTTGCCTATTTTCAGTCAAACTCAATCTGCACTAGAAACCAGCACTATCATCCAAACTTGTTGGCAAGTATGGGATGGGTTTTCTCCAAGCCTAGATAATTTTCAGTAGAAATTTCAGGTAGTCAAGGGTTTTTCAGCCATTTTGTTTTTCTGGCATTTCAGTACATGACAAGTATGAGTGAATTATACTTGAAGCCTCAAGCTATCCCATATTCCCTATAACTGTCACTATAGCACTGTCGTCCCATTGTTCATCAGTTTGCTCGAGCAGGCACCAGTAACGTCTCCATTGTGAGACTTGTTGTTACTGTTTTTGGCGTATCAAATATGCCACAGGTAGCTTGCCAGGCTCTGCCGTGCGGACGGGATACTCTCAATAGCTTGCTGGTCTCTCCAAGAGGGATGGAGGAATCGAACCTGGGTCGGCCATGTGCAAGGCAAACGCCCTATCCCTATCCACTGTGCTATCACTCCAGCCCTCCCTGTAACTACCATTTTAAAAAAAAGCAATGGGATCCCTAAGTTCTTATTTTGATTCATGCTCAGATGTCATGGTGAATCATAGTATAACCACTAGTACATTGCTAATGGGTCAAGGTTAAGTAGCCTGAGTTTGATGGTGAGATAAAATGAAAGGGTCAGCATTGACTTTAGATGACACTTACCCTGAAGGTCGATGGAGAAGACGCAAGACTCCAGGATCTACCTCTCTTAATCCCATCTATCTGTCCCGTAGAAGGGCCTTGCTCTAGAAGACAATGCCATTACTTTGTCACACTTATTCTAAGCTTGACGTGAAATAATTATTTCTTGTATCTATGTGGATAAGAGTTTGTGTATTAACCATCTGTAGCCACTTGACGTATAAGGATCTACTTAGTACTGTTTATACATTTATAAGGCTTTTCTTCTTAAATTATTTTCTTATACATGACACTAAGGTCCACTCCTTTTACATGGGATAGCCTTGGGTGTGTTTACATAGCCAGGTTCCTGAGAGCAAAGCTGTGTATAGGGTCCTGCTTCCGAAGACAAATGGAACCAAACTTTCCTATCACTGACCTTCTACTATCTTGTACACGAGACTGTATTTACTCGAGTCAGTTCACTTTTTGTTTTCATAAAGGTTAAACGTATCTGAGATCACACTGTTGTACTTTTCTGCCACTAACACAGAGGAGGACACAGCGTTTGGGAACTGTAAGAAAAGAATATTATGTTACAGACCATGTTAGGTTTACATGGTCTTTTCAACACTAATGGATTAATAAAATGTTCTTGAAAATGATTCATTCTTTATCATCTCTGGATAACCCATATATGTTCTGTTTCTCCAGATAAATTCTCAACGAATGCCCTAAAACTATTGTTCTTAACCTTAGAAATCCCAAGTATACCATTTATTGTATTGTCTAAGAATTAATCTCAGGACTTAAAAAGGGGGTAAATGTGTCACAGCATGTTGCATTATAAAGTTTCATCAAGAAATTATAACACCTCCATGGGGGATGAAAATGTCATTTTTATTTCAAATTCTGGTCCTTTCACTGTTTTTTAAGTACACTAATGAGCACTAAAATGTAAATGTGTTGCTAGCATTTTTTACCTTCTTTATTAATCCAGAAATTTTTATTGATAAAAGAGAGTGACCAGTTAGCAGAGTGAGTCAGAAAGATTTATTGAAGAAAAGTCCTTTGTATTTCTTTATAGCATGAATCGGAGCCTTCCTTGACTTGTTGGTGATACTTAATTAGTATGTGATCACCCCATCACAGGCTTTCTTATTCTAGATAAGCAGGTGCTGCTAAAGACATCCTTATAAGAATAAGCATTGCCCTCCTCAAAGGTTTCTCCAGCCCATTGCCTTCTCTGATTTTTACGAAGGCCCAAGGTAAAATGAATAAGCCAGATGTTTCTTAATTTGGACCTGAGAGAGAACACAGCAGGTAAGGGGGTTTGATCTCCAGCACTGCATATGGTCCACCAAGCGTGGCCAGAAGTAAGACCTCAGCATGCTAAGGATGACCCAAAATAATTTTTTTTCTTTACTGTCACTGTCACTGTCATCCCATTGCTCATTGATTTGCTCGAGCAGGCACCAGCAATGTTTCCATGTGAGACTTGTTGTTACTGTTTTTGGCATATTGAATACATCACGGGTAGCTTGCCAGGCTCTGCTGTTTGGGCAAGATACTTTCGGTAGCTTGAGAGGGGCTCTCTGAGAGGGGCAGAGGAATCGAACCTGGGTCAGCTGCGTGCAAGGCGAATGCCCTACTCACTTCACTATCGCTTAAAGTTTTTTTTTAAGAAATTCAAATTATGTATATGCTGCTGAAAACAGAGTAATCTTTGGCTGCAAAGAGAATACTACCATCTCTCACTGATATCCCCATCTTGCTGTATTATCTTCACTCTAATTCTTGCAATCCCTTCATCCCCATAGTCTAACCCCATTCAATAATCTCTTTTTTTGTTCTAAGACTGATGTGTAACATTTATCAAAATGCTGTACTTCCAGATTCTGTTGAAAGATTCCTTTCCATCGTATTTACCACATTCTGCGGAATTTAACCTCAAGGATCAGGTCCAAATGCAGACTCTGATTGCAGGTCTCCATGGGTCATAAAATCCTGCGTTTTGAACCAACACTTAAAGAGGTTGATGCTGTTGATATGATGTGTCTATAACACATTCTTGGGTGGCAAAGTTCCACATTAGCCAAATATTTCTCAGTTCTGTGTTGGTCACTTACTTAGGATGAAGGTAAAAAATCTGGAGACATTATCTTTTTTTTTCACTAAGTAGAGCAAGATTCCTGCCCTCTTTTAGTTGTACGTATATAGCTTACTAATTTAAATATATCTTGTTGCTCTCACTAACACAGAAAACTAAGCTGCAGCATGATGAAAATTGCTCTTGAGAAATAGGGACATGGTAGCAGGGAGTTGAGCTGGAAAGATCTTCATTTGACATACTACCCCATTCCACAGAAGCATCCTTGAGAAGCTCACGTCGAGAGAATTCAGCTGAAGATGTGACTATAGGTACCAACCCTGTTTCTGTCACATTCAAATCACTTCAACTTTCTGTATATTTGGAAACGTGAGCCCAGGGATTAGAATTGCATATTTTCTGAACTACCTTTATTATGGAATATTCTGCAATTCTGGATCTGTCATTTGGGAAGTTTAGATAATAGTGATTAGAATAGTTATTACTTGAGTCTCCATTTTCCCTAGTCTTAAACCTGAAAAGGAACACCCCGCATTTCTCTCTCTCTGTTCTTTCAGAGAGACCCCGGAAAGATTGGTGAGGAACAGTGTGTGGTCACATTACTACCACAAGCTACTTCCACAGAAAGACAATAAGATACGGAAGAGCAGCAGGACCACCTCTCACCCCAGACAGCAAATGTTAATCCCCGCTCTGTCCCCCTGGTTTGTGGGTCACTAGGGCAATAAAGAACATTCATTTCTGCCTAGTTGATGTCTATGAATGAGGTTTGCTAAAGATCACATATCACTCCACAGCAGAGCTTGGTCTCGGGGATGGGCGGGAGGGGCCCAGGTGGAACCCTCCACCTCCTTCCCCACTTCCCGTTTGTGCTTCGTTCTCCATTACCAACTACAGTATGGAGCACACGAGAGCTTCTGTGGCCCTTCTCCACCCTTTTACATCCGTCACAGAACTCCCACTGTTCTGTGCTAATGCAAAATGCAATAACGTTTAGCATCAGGACATCTCTGAGTCAAGAGGTTAACGGAAAACACATCTCCCATTGTGTGCCTGCAGCTCTGATACTGTTAATGGCGAAAACACCATGGAGACAAATAGGTCTCTTTCTATTCAGGAAGCTTTGAGTGAAGAGAAAATATATATGACATCTTTACAACATGAGAGCCCTCTCTATATGGCGCATTAAGGAAGGACGGGGGAGGGGAAAGGCTCGTGGAGGCTTGGCGAGGCTTGAGTCTCCTCTAAAGGGAGGCTCTGCCTTCCTTCATTTTCTTTTGTTACACTAGTAAGGAATTCCAGTTTGGGCAAAGAGATGTGAAATTTAATCTTTCAAGGTACAAACTCTGGAAAAGAGGATACGGTAAGGAGCATGTAAGGTTTTATGTGTGCTAGTTTCCAAAATGAGATGAAGAGAGATTGGATAGCATGGTTGCAACTCTTTCCAGTGATATATAAAGTCATTATATATAATTACATAATTGATATCACGGTTGCAACTCTTTGAGTATATAATGTGTGTGTGTGTATTGCTTATTTGTTTGGGGGCCACACCTGGCAGTACTCAAGGCTTTGCACTCAGAGAGCACTTCCTGGAAGTGCTCAAGAGAACTTAGGAAGCACTGGGGATCAAATTTGGATCTGCCACATGCAAGGAAATTTCTGCAGCCACTGTACTATCTCTTTGTCTTATCCTGTTTTTGTGCTTCTTTCTCTGTTGTGGGGCTTTTCTCTGTTGTGGAGAGTGTAGGGCTGGAGTGATAGCGCAGTGAGTAGGGCATTCACCTTGCACATGGCTGACCCAGGTTCAATTCCTCCACCCCTCTCGGAGAGCCCGGCAAGCTACTGAGATTATCTCACCTGCAGGGCAGAGCCTGGCAAGCTACCCATGGCCTATTGGATATGCCAAAAACAGTAACAAGTCTCACAATGGAGACGTTACTGGTGCCCGCTCGAGCAAATCGATGAGCAACGGGATGACAGTGACAGTGACAGTAGAGCAGTATATTTGTGGAGAGGCCAAGTTGAAAAACCAATGCATTGTAATTATGCTGAAATTTTCACTCTAAAATTACCCGAAAGCAAAGTTCCTTGATATGGCTATTGAAAGTTCATTTGTGAACTCATTTTTATGTTCATACTATCCACTCACTTGGCAAGTGCCCTTGTAGAAATCTAAATCAAGGTCTTAAGTCCTTATTCTGATAGCACTTAAAGAAGTCTTGTTCTATATGAAGTGTGATCAGAAGCTAAAATTAGGATATTCCATTTCTTTAAAACATATTTTTGGATCAGGAATCCATTTTAAGGGGTGGTTGCATGATTTAGATGCACCTAAGAATTGTCAAATGTTTAAGGTCCTCTGTAGTCTTTAAAATTTTTGGAGGCCCTCCATAATCATCACCACTCACTCTTACCAGGAGGTTACACTAATTTTGTTTGGGGGTGGCACGAGGGATACAGATTTCAAGTTTGCTCTGTATAGAATGGATGCCATTGAGACCTGGTTTGGTGCATCTTTTACAGGAAATAGGTAACCTTTAGACATAGTTCCACACCGGGCTAGTGCACTGCAATACTTGGCTCTACTGATTCAGTTGCATCAATGGCAGCCGCATCTCATGTGTTAGAGTTCATGAAGTCCGGGGAGGAGGGAACGGAATTCCAGAATAACTCATTGTTTAGCAAATAAGGCCCAAGTGTTCTGTAGCGACTGATTTCAATTTTGAATAAATGTATAGAATTCAAGTCATGACTTGAATTCCAATTTGGGGCAGATCATGCCCCACAATGAGACTTCAGTGTGACCGCAGTGGCCCTTTCTGGCCCAGGCTAGGGGGCAGTCTCTTGAGTGCCCATGGGATGCCCCCAATGTGGGTTCTGAGAGTTCCAGTCTGTAGCCTCTTGTTATTGAGTGCCATTGCTATACTGAACCAATATGCAAATAGTATATTGAATCAAGCAGAGTTGAGGGTAGATAGATCCTCCAAAGACCGAACAAATGGCAGAAAATGAATTTGTGGAAAGTAAAGTCTCTTTTAGGTTGAGAGAAGCTTTTTATTATCTTCTATGACCAAGAAGCAGAGTTTTGTGTTTCCTCAGTATAGTTTAGTAACAGAATTGCTATGCTTGAAATACATTATTTTTAATTGAAAAATAAAGATCATTTTTTGTTTCAAGCTAAAAAGTTCCAAATAAATTGTTTCTTTAATATTCATGTTATTCAGAATCCTTTATACTTTAAGATCAGCAATATAAAATTTATATGAGATATTTGATAGATAGCAGTAGCTGCTATAGATCTCAATTTAGTAGGCTATTTATTCAAATAAGTTTTTTTTTGCTTTTTGGGTCACACCCAGCATTGCACAAGGGTTACTCCTGGCTTATGCACTCAGGAATTACCCTGGCGGTGCTTGGGGGACCATATGGGATGCTGGGAATCGAACCCAGGTTGGCCGCATGCAAGGCAACTGCCCTACCCGCTGTGCTATTGCTCCAGCCCCTCAAATGAGTTTTTTTGAAGTGAAATAGTTTAAGAAAGATGAAAGACAAAAGAAAGAAAAGGGAATCCCATAAACTAAAGGAATGGCAGATTTTAAATTGGGGTGCTGGCAATCCCAGAATTGGATGGAGGTTAAACCCAATTTTTATCATTCCTATTCTTTGGCTTAAGCTGAGAACTCATGTTGATAGTGACTGTGATATCACAGAAGTAGAGAAGTGCTCAAATAGTTAAAAATTAAACACGACTCCCAACCAATCTACCAAATTATTTAGGTCTGAACACATTATCCTGTGAACTTTTTGGTCATAAATGGAGCCACCTCGTTGGCTATTCTCTGCCTTGCCTGTCTCTCCCATCTCTCTCCTTCCCATCATCTTGTATTCTCAGTATTCTCTGGAATTGACCTTCAACAGTTCTCTGGGGTGGGCTGCTTCAGCCGTTTCTTCTGCCCTTGTGAATGTGTTTGGCCAA
This sequence comes from Sorex araneus, assembly GCF_027595985.1. Taxonomy (NCBI): domain Eukaryota; kingdom Metazoa; phylum Chordata; class Mammalia; order Eulipotyphla; family Soricidae; genus Sorex; species Sorex araneus. The sequence continues at coordinate 172,915,321 of NC_073304.1, read as the reverse complement.
AGGGAATCAATCACTCGTAGAAGACCCAAGGAAAAATGCTGGAAAAGGCACTCAGATACTGACTCACTGACCTTGTTTCTGGGCTACCTTCATTCTTCATTCTGAAGATGAAGAAAAAGAAAAGGGAATCCCATGTTTTGGCCTCTCTCCTTATTCTCGCAGGCCTGCGTGTGCGATTGTTTCCTTGCTGTGAAGTCTAGAATGGACAGCTGTCTTGTCTTGGTCACTCTTAGCTCTGTCTGATCTCTCACTACGCTCCCCTCCATCCCCCTGTCCACGTGTGTTGTTTCCTTGTTGGACAAGGCTGCAGAAATTCTCCATCCTGTTCCAGTCTGTGTGGGAAGTGAGGGCGGCGGGAATCCATATCTTTCTTTCTTTCCCCTAAAACTGTTATGTGCTGGTGGGTCAGGGAGTGAACCTAGTATCTTCTTTAGAATTCCTTTAAAAAAATTTTTTTATCAAATCACCATGACTTACAAAATTACAGTTATTCATGTGATTGAGTTGCAGACCTGCAATATTCCAATGCTGATCCTTTAGGATTCTAACCTGCTTGCTTAGTGCTCATGGTGAGTCTTGCCGAGTTCACCTGAAATCCTCAAATTCCTCATAGTTCTCAGTAGATTATAAGCTCTGAACTTCAAGAAATCAAGGAAGTGTGGTTTCTTGAGCCCTGCCAGGAGTGGTCTCTGAGCACAAAGTCAGGAGAAAGTCCTGAGCTAGGTATGGGCCCCAACCCAAAAAATAAAAAAACAAAGCCAAAACCATATGGGATGCTGGGTATTGATCCTCAGTTTTTGCCAGCACCCCAAACACTGAGGATCAATACCCAGCATCCCATATGGTTCTCCATGCACCACCAGGAGGGATCCACGGATGCAGAGCCAGAAGCAAGCCCTGACTACAAACAGGAAAAACTAATCGTTTTTTATCTTTGATTCATTATATTTTTATTTCATCATTATTTTGGTTTTGAGGCCATACCCAGCAGTACTCAGGGCTTACTCCCAGCTCTGCACTCAAGGATCTCTCCTGATGGTGATCGGGGGACCATATGGGGTGCCAAGGATCGAACCTGTGTCAGCCAAGTACAAGGCAAGAGCTGTACCCACTTGTAGTATCACTCCAGCTCCAAGATCACAGTATTATTATTATTATTATTATTTGCTTTTTGGGTCACACCCGGCACTGCACAGGGGTTACTCCTGGCTCTGCATTCAGGAATTATTCCTGGTGATGCTCAGAGGACCATATGGGATGCTGGGAATGGAACCCGGGTCGGTCGCGTGCAAGGCAAACGGCCTATCCGCTCCAGCCCCACAGTATTATTTTTTAACAGTATTCCTAATATAATTTTACATGAGACAAATAGCATACACACTCTGGAAATTCTAGCTCAATAAAAATAGAAGATTTACTTCCTGGTTTAGGTTTATTTGTGTTTTGTAGATGAAATAATTCTATTTTCATTGTTTTGATGGGATTTTCTTTTTACATTCTCAAATTTATTCCTACTATTAGTTTTTCCTATTTGTAGTCAGGGCTTACTCCTGGCTCTGCACTCATGGATCACTCCTGGTGGTGCTTGGAGAACCATGTAAGGTGCTGGGTATGGAACCACATTAGCTGTGTTCATGGCAAGTGCCCTATCTCTATTGTACTACCATTCCAACCCCCTATTTTGTACTATTTCCTATGGATTGAGTGATGTGACTTTTATATTTTCTGACTATAATCTGGAGAGAGGAATCGCAGAAGACATGGTTGGAATAGGAATTAACAACTGTAGGATAATGAGAGAAGTGACCAGAGCAGGTTTTCCCCTTAAGTCTTTAGAGTTCAGATTTGGTCTTTGGAGTTCATGATGATTTGGCCTTTTTGATTACTGGCATAATTCTCAACTTCTCTGTGTTCAGGTTTCAAAATTTCTCCAAAATCCACGGATTATAGAAAATGGAGATGGAAAAACATGTCAATTCATAGACAGATGTTATTACTTTAAGTTCTGTCGTGTTCATGTTTTACTTTGGACAAACCGACGTTTTAATATTGAATGGCTCTGGAAACAGTGAAAACAGATTTGGAACAACTGTTAAGGTCTTGCATTTTCCCCTGCCTTTTGATTTACTGAAAGGAAACTGCTGGACTTGTTCAGAGAGCGGAATCTTCACTGTTCCTAGTTCACAAACAAGATCATCTCAACAACAAATAGAGGCCGTTGGCTCAGATAAGTTCAACTTTGTTTCTCCCCGATAAGTAAATCTGCTTAATGATAATTTTACTAGTTCACTTGGGAAAATGACCAAAGCACTATTAGATAAGTTAAAACACAAAAGGACGGAAAATACTTTTGCCAACTGTTTCTTCTTGGCCTCTTGGCGGAGATCAGCAGTTTCATTCCCTACCCAGGGACTCTCTTGGTGGCCAGATCAGATGATCTAATAGGTCTTTATAGCCTCTGAATACTGTGACTTTTATCCCCAAGTGAACTACATCGTTTATTTACATAGAAACGCACTCACAGGCTTAAGGAAATGCAGTATGACTAATGCTAAGGAAAGTGAGCCAGAATGACTTAAGGGACTTTTTTTTTTCTAAAGAGGATAAGTAAATTAAAATAACAGACATCCACTCTCACTGGCCTCCAGCATCTCAATATGTAGCTCTGAGATGTCAGAAATCCCCAGCAGTGAATTCGTTTTCTGCCACCAGCCAACTTAAATGTGTTGTCCTGTCAAACTAGTAACCTTCACAGCACTTCTCAAGAAAGCTCTTCAATAGAGGTTTTGTTTAATTGTTGCCCCAATTTCACGTTCTGTCCCAGGCACATGGGAAATTTAAAAAATAGTAGGAGTGACCGAAAAAAGTTTTTAAATACTCAAAAAATGCAATCACCATAAATATAGCATACACGCATCACATCTCAACTTTATTCAGAATGTGGCTTCGTGCCTCAGGCTGCAGTTATGTAGACAAACGAAGCATTGGAAGCAATCACAATTTTTTTTTATGTTGGCAAAGATAACAATTTAAGGACTTTTATTTCTGCTTATTTATATTTTCGTTCTAAGTTGTCTAAACATTTCATGCTTTTCCCCATCAGATAGCACTTTGAATTGTCTGTCTGCAACTGAGAATCTAAACTGATTTTATTGCTGCTGATTTGGAATTTAAAAAAAATCAGCTCTCCTCCACACCCACCATTGGAACTTCTTAAAAACCAAAAGATCAACAGACAGGGGATCTTGCACAATTCCTTGCCCAGCTCACTCTGCCATACCCAGGTTAGAAAAATGTGGTCTGAGTGCACCAATCATAACGTTGCTGTGTTCCCAAGATAGCGGGGCACTTTTCAGGCCGTTCTCTTCAGGGGAAGCATAAGGATGTCGATCCTTCCTCATGAAAATGGTGCCCAGTGAGAAATCCTCTTTGGGGACTTTATGAACAGAGTCGCTTCTCTCCAACTTCTACTTTCAGAATACTGGTCTATCACTTATAAGTTGTCTTCATTTTGGCACTGAGGTGAAAGACCTTATCAATGAAATGCTTCGCTCTCTGGCAATCTCTAGCTTATTGATTCTGTTGCACATCCTATTTAAAAATAAATTTTTTAAAATTGAATCACAGTGAGATGCACAGTTCCAAAGTTTGATGCATCCCAGATTGTTCCCTGAACACACCAGGAGTGATTCCTGAGCACAAAGACAGGAAGGAAGGAAAGATGGAAGGAAGGAAGAGGAAGGAAGGAAGAGGAAGGAAGGAAGGAAGGAAGGAAGGAAGGAAGGAAGGAAGGAAGGAAGGAAGGAAGGAAGGAAGGAAGGAAGGAAGGAAAGGAAGGATGGAGGGAGAGAGGGAGGGAGGGGGAAGGAAGGAGGAAGACAGGAAGGAAGGAAGAAAGGAAGGAAGGAAGGAAGGAAGGAAGGGAGGAAGGAAGGGAGGAAGGAAGGAAGGAGAAAGACAGGAAGGAAGGAAGGAAGGTGAGGGAGAGAGAGGGAGGAAGGAAGGAAGGAAGGAAGGAAGGAAGGAAGGAGGGAAGGAAGGAAGGAAGGAAGGAAGGAAGGAAGGAAGGAAGGAAGGAAGGAAGGAAGGAAGGAAGGAAGGGAGGGAGGAAGGAAGGAAGGAAGGAAGGAAGGAAGGAAGGAAGGAAAGAAAGAAGGAAGGGAGGGAGGGAGGAAGGAAGGAAGGAAGGAAGAAAGAAAGAAAGGAAGGAAAGAAGGAAGGGAGGGAGGGAGGAAGGAAGGAAGGAAGGAAGGAAGGAATGAGAGAAGAAGGAAGGAAGAAAGAAAGGAAAGGAGAAAGGAAGGAAAGAAGGAAGGGGAGGGAGAGAGAGGGAGGAAGGAAGGAAGGAAGGAGGAAGAAAGGAAGGAAGGAGGAGGGAAGGAAGGAAGTAAGGAAGGGAGGGAGGGAGGGAGGGAGGAAGGAAGGAAGGAAGGAAAGAAGGAAGGAGAGAAGAAGGAAGGAAGAAAGAAAGGAAAGGAGGAAGGAAGGAAGGAAGGAAGGAAGGAAGGAAGGAAGGAAGGAAGGAAGGAAGGAAGGAAGGAAGGAAGGAAGGAAGGAAGGCAATTGATACTTATCAATACAGAATTGGATGATTTCTCATGATTTGATTTGTATTCCAGAGTGACCAAAGATAGTTTCCCTGCAATGGGACAAAACTGATGGAAGAAGGAGCCTCCCTGATACCCGCTTCTCTTTTGTCTTCACCGAGTGCAGTAAAACCATACGGGTCGTGAATATGATGAATGGTTTTACTTTGATGTCCCTAAGCTTCCACCGTTGTAGTTTCCTACCAAGCAATATTCCTAGTCTAGTTTTTGAAGTTCATTTTAAATGAAGGAACAATTTGGATAACAATGGTGGTGGTGACAGTAATGACAGTAACTTGTTTCATTAGCATTGATTGGGCTGACAGAATATGGAATAAATGCTGAGTTTACACATGTCTAAAACTGAAAACGCCTTTCAGTGAAGTTTAACTGTGTCCACTCAATTTAAGAATTTATTGAATATATTCTCATTTTTATTCTGGAATTCCAGAAATGAAATAAGTAGATCTGTGTAAATAGAATGACTTTGTACAAGCTCTTCTAAAGAGTTAATGTTACAAAAGTTAACCATTCATTGGTTTTTCCGATTTATTTTATTATTTTTTTAATCAAATAATGGCTAATTTGATACTCCCTCTTTCTATTTCCTTCCATGTCTGTTTTAAGATTTCGTCTGTTAATAATGTGGGTCTTTAACAGTGTGTCATATCTCTCTCAAACTTTATTCTCTTATACATATATTTTATGCTGTATTACCCACATATATGTACCAACCCATAATTTAGGCTTATATATAAATTTATATATGTGTGAAAAGGGCTGGAGCGATAGCACAGTGGGTAGGGCATTTGTCTTGCACACAGCCGACCTGGGTTTGATTTCTCTGACCCTCTCAGAGAGCCCGGCAAGCTACTGAGAGTATCCATCCCACACGGCAGAGCCTGGCAAGCTCCCTGTGGCGTATTCAATATGCCAAAAACAGTAACAAGTCTCACAATGGAGATGTTACTGGTGCCTGCTCAAACAAACCGATGAGCATCAGGATGACAGTAATACAGTGATATGTGTGAAATATACATATCCCACTTAGTAATTATTTACTTATTATTAGATAGTATTAAGTTAGGATTTGGCTGAATATAACCACGATATGACAGTTCCAGCTATTTTTGTTCTGAGTTTAGCTCCCCAGGGGAGCATGGGGTCACTCCTGGTGATACTTTACTGGCTGGGCCAGATAGTTAAAAATTCTAGGGTCCAGGGATGGAGGAGCTGCCTGGGCCATGCGTTTCCTGGGACCACCTAAGCTAACAGTCTGCTGTGCCCTGAGGTCCCCAGAGACACACCTGACTACACTTAGGGAATGTGGTGCCAGGACTGAGCTGCAGGCTTGAACCTCACGCTAGTTTCCTGCTCCTATTTTCCAGCTCTTAAAGATCCAGAAGTATAGTGAGAAGGAAAGTGTTAGCAAATAGTCACTTCAGAGACAAATCAATGAGTGATGTCGAGTGTGGTAGTGGACAGAGGGTGCCCTGTGGGAGAGATGGGCTTTGATCTATGACGTGAAGGATGGGTAAGGTTTTCAGAGAGAACAGTCTTGACAAAGGGAAGGTGTATGTACGGGGCTTGATTAGAGAGAGGTGGGGATAATTTGGGAGCATAAATCACTTCTTGGGGCTTAGGCACAGCAAACAGATGGATATAGTAGAAAGAAGGGCTTTCACAATCTGAAATCCGTTCATACAGGGACCTTAAGATGGTAGGAAGGTGTTTGGAATTTTGCCAGAAACGATGGGGCACATGTTGGTTGATTAACTATCTATTGTAACATGATTAATTAGCTCATAAAGTGGACTGGACAGGATGTGGGGAGACTGGTTAGGACCTTATTACCATAAACTCAGGTGCTCTATGTGTCAGTCAGAACTAAATGTTGGCAGTAGGTGTAGGCACGAGTGAATATTTGGCAGCGCCCGTCTATGCCACAGGGATTCCAACAGTCAATGAAGAAGAAAAAGAATGGTGAAGACTTGTTGAAGGTTGATTAAACCAATTTGGGATTTATTAATGAAATCAATTAGTAGGACTTTAACAGTGTGGGCTGGTGAATTCTTGCAGGTATACCTGGCAGGCCGGGAATGAAAGCAGGAATGGAAGCAGAGGGAACGAGTGATGGCTTAAGGGAAGAGTTTGGAAAATGAAAAGGTGTCAATGGTCAAAAGAGATTCAGGGGTGCGAGTCAGAGCATCATTGATGTGACTCGGGATTTTATGCCACAAACAGAAATGGAATTGATCCAATAGAAGTGAGGAACAGAGGACCAGAAGTTAGGAGAGGATTTCCTGAGGGTGAAGCAGTTTCAGGTAATCATGACATCTGTGACCGTGAGGGTGCTGGCACGGCCCTCTGTGGAGGGAGGTGTGGGAAAGGACAGAACTAGAAGTCAATTGTAGAACTGATCCTTCCAAACTGAGTGAAAGCCCGGGGCAAAATCTCACACACAGCCTTCCTCTCTTAAGAAATTTGTGATACTGAAATGAGGAGGGTCTTACTAAAGATGCACCCCCCCACACACACACACACATCACCGATCCTTCTGAGTGTGATCACTGAAGAACTACGAGTTGCTTTCTAGTCTTTTAATAACCTAATTTATCATCTAGAAAGCAAATATCCTCCTACTCATTATTTGATTCATTCAAGTCAAGGACATGTAAACTCTCAATGACTGGGACCTATTCAAATCCTCGCTGTTTATGAATTCCATTACTTGCCCATTCGCCAACTCCCTAAAATGTATTTATAAACCCCAATTAATATTGGAAATGAATTTGTGTGTGTGTTTTTTTGCTTTTTGGGTCACCCCCGGTGATGCACAGGGGCTATCCCTGGCTCTGCATTCAGAAATTACTTCTGGCGGTGCTCAGGAGACCCTATGGGATCCTGGGAATCGAACCCGGATCGGCCTCATGCAAGGCAAACACCCCACCTGCTGTGCTATTGCTCCAGCCCTGCATTTGTGTTCTTTGCAGACACGCAGAGAACAGTCAAAAATGTGTGTTGCTGAATGTTCTTTTCTCCAGCTGAGTTGAAAGAGGTGGTACTGAGCTCTTTTGTTTTGTTTCTCATACTGTGGGATTTTTTTTTGCTTGCTTGTTTGTTTTTAGTTCAGGTTAGCACCATATTTCCAGTTTTTTTCTTTGTTTGTTTTTCACTTTTTCTTCATGACTTCACTGTGGAAAATGGTCCTCTGCAATAATGCTGATATGGTGTCTAGTGTTGCTAGAAAAAAATGTGATGTGTTTTTGGAGAAAACATGGGTGTCAGGTGAGCTTCATGCCAGCTTACGTAGAACTATGAGTTGAGTTATAATGCTGGTGGTGACGTGTGTAAGTTAAGGTGTCCTGAAACAGAAACATACTTAACACAAATTATGTATTTTTTCTTTTCTTTTTTTTTTCCTTTTTGGGTAACCCCTGGCAAGGTGCAGGGGTTAATCCTGGCTCTGCACTCAGGAATTACTCCTGGTGGTGTGTGGGGTACCATATGAGATACCAGGAATTGAACCCAGGTTGGCTATGTGCAGGCAAACGCCCTACTCGCTGTGCCTTACTTGCTGTACTATTGCTCCAGCCTGTGAGTTATGTATTGATCAGTTAATGAGAACATGACCAATGGCTTTCAAAAAACTATTTTTTGTTTTTCCCCCTGAACAGTTCTTTGTTATTCACTAATTCAGTGTTTGCAGCAACTTTATGGAACATAACCAAGCCAGTAATGAGGACTGACTATACTTTGTGTTGGTTTAGAGGTCACTGCCTTGGTTGTTTGGATCCTCTTTATTACAAAGTTCTTTATTACAAAGATGACTCCATCTTAGAAGTTTATAAACTCTGTACAGGAACCATTCCTTTGTCAGCTGCTCCATGAAACTGGAAATGTTATTTGTTAACAGTTAAAATTTTGGAAGCAATTTTAGACCTATAGAAGTTGCAAAAGAGCACTGTGTGCATTTGCATTGTCCTTGTCTTAACTTTTTCATAACCACAGTTCAATGATCAAAACCTGGAAATTGATGTTATAGCCTGACTAAACTACAGGTCTTATTAGAATTCCCCCACTTTTTTCATTAATGTCCCTTTTCTGATACAAAAAAAAAAAGGTTTGGAGTAGGTTGCATCGACTCATATTTTCTCTGTCTCTTTCATCATGTTCTTTAGCGTTTGTCTTCCGTGACCTTGCCATTTTAATGAGACATTGTGCATATTGTTTGGATTTATCTCAGTTGGGATTTATGTGGTGTCTTCTCCCAATGAAATGGAAATTACTCATTGGCGCGAATTACCCAGAACTGAGAACTGTCTTACTATGATGGTCATTCCTATCACTTGGTTAAGGCAGAGTTTGTAACCACTCCACTATCAAGCTTCTATTTTTCTTTTTGTAAATGAGTATGTAGAAGATGACTTTGAACGTTATACATTTCTAGGGATTACAGTAATCAATGCAGTGCTAGCCATGGTGTGAAGTAGTCCACATGATTTTTCCCCAGTATTCTTTTGCTCTCGGAGAACCGACAGTCCATTGGGAAGATAAGCATGGTACCCACTAAACAATACTGTACAAGGAAAGATGGAGAGAATCACATTTTTGCTAATCAAGTGACACTGTTATAGAAGGGGACAGGGAGGCTGCCTGCAAGAAGTGGGAACTTGTGCTGAACTTTGGGGTGCAGGTAGAACTTCAGAGTTCAATTAACATAATAAAATATGTTCTCTACCTCGGATTCCCCAGGACCTGTGCCAGAAACCAGAAATATTGCATTTTTGAAAAAAAAACACACATAATCTCTACCTTCAAGAAGCTCCTCGTCTTAGGAGAACGCCAGATGCCTCCACTGGGAAGCAGATAGGAACAGTGGCATACGGGGGTGGAAACAGCGGGGTGTTACAGGGGTGGAGATGAAAAGAAGCAACAGGTTACCTAATCCAGTCTGAGTCCTCTGCAGTCGGAGAATGCCAAAAAGTGTGACAAAAATCATTGAGTCGACACTTCCAAGAGCCTACTCACAAGTTAATTTCTCAGGAAATCTTATTTCAGTGGTTTGTGTCTTTTAATGATGGAAACTCTATTCATATTCACCTCTTTACCTCTTCTAAACTTACACCAGTGGATCCAAGTCTTTCCTTCTTCACCAGTGGAGTAATTCTACTCCTTTGTGAAGGGGCAGTTCTTAAGAGTAGACATTGCCTCCTTTCTTAATGTTCTCCTTTGTTTTTTCCATTGCTATGCAACAAGTATTGAAGCCATCCTGGACCTGTCTGGTCTCTGTCTTGTCTTACACATCCTTACTCCATTGGGCTGGCCTCACTTACTAGTTTGTAAGCAAGGCTGTTGGTTTGGCTTGTATTTTCCTTATAAGTAATTTATGCTTCCTCGCCCTCTTCCTCCTGCACTCACCTTCATCTCTTCCCCTGGAAAGATTTCAGAATAGTTATTACGCAAGGTCTCCCTGACCCAGTTCGGCTGGAGTTTTGAACCTAGCATCTAAAACTTATTTATTTCTGCCATATTTTGTGCTCTTTGTTTTGACCTATTGTTGGGCTCTCTTTGAACTTTGATCATGCTGTCTGACAGAGCCTTTATTTATCCCTCACTTTCAATAGCTGTAGGTTTGATAAGAATATAATCTATTTCCATGAAGGCTGTAATGAAATAAGCAAGGGAAGGGTCAGCACCGGAGTTCCTGAGCAAACCATGACAGCCTGGTCATTTCACAATATAAAAAAGAAACACCCACCTGGGCTATGACTCAGCCTTTGTGTCATCCTGTGTGTGGGGGACGTGGGGGAAGCAGGATGTGCTCGGAGACACACTGACCTAACTGGGTTCGAGTTGGAATGGTGGTTACTTCTTCACACTCCACCCTCCTTGGGGGAGATGGGGCCTCAGAAGCTGGAGCCTGAAAGTTAGGGGGGTAATTGTTAAGCGTGGTCATTGCTCAGGACAGTGATTTGCCTCTTACGGAGTTTCCACATGTGTATCAACTTAAGGGTGTGAAACATTATAAGAACATTTCCAGTGGAGATTCGGGGCTAAGGAATGACCAAAATTAAAAAAATAAGAAAGCAACAAAACAAAACAAAAAACCCACCCAGCATTTAAAGCAGAATATTCTTGCTAAGTATCCATTAAAGCAGATGGACTGGAGGGGGCAGAAATGAGAGGGAAGTTAGTCTGGAGGCTGTAACGAGTTCTCCAGGAGGTGAGGAGGCGAAGAACTTAAGATAAAGACAGTAATGAAAAGCGGGGAGGAAGGGAAAGCTAAAAGACACATATTTCATTGAGGAGCAGTAGGACTCTGTGATTAAAAATGGATTGAGGGAGGAGGAGGGGAACATCAGTGGCCAGAACCCAACATTTTTAATTTGGAAGAATGATGGCTCAGGTGATAGAAGCAAAGGACTTAGGGGACAGTGGTTTTGTGGTTGTTGTTGTTGGTGGTGGTGGTGGTGTATGTGTGTGTGTGTGTGTGTGTGTGTGTGTGTGTGTTAACAATGTCAGATGAAAGTGACTTTCAGAGTCAAAGGCCAAAGAATGGTCCCCCATAAGGTGGGATAAAGGGCTCTGTGCGAGGGCAGAACTAAGGAGATGCCTTCCTGGCCTTCTTGGAGACTGAGAGATCCCAGGAGTTGCCAGTCCTTCCTGTTTTCCTGGAATAGAGGTGGGCTGCTGCTGTGAAGGCAGTAAATACTGTTTCCCATTGAGCCAAGGAGCTCTTCTTTTGAAGATCCACTTAAAATGTTGCAAATGTGGTAAGCGTGGTTAGGAAAGTTCTGGAAATGGAATCTGACTAAAATAAAATCTCTCCAAGTCCCAGAGTGAATCATAGGGATGCAATCTTGGATATGCTATTGTTTAATCATCGGGAAATATTCTGACAAAGCTGTCGACCTAACTTTCAGATAGATCCGTCTACTTTGCTTTTCCTTCTTCCAGTGAGTGTTCAACTTCGTCTCTCTACACCCACAAAAAAAAAAAAGATGGGCACAAAGAGAAAATGAAAAGTTATTAACTGGAAGCCCCATTAAACCGCCTTTTAGAGAAGATCCTATTATTAAGCTTGCAGTCATCACCATCCCAATGTTCATTAAGTGAGCTGCTGATCGTGCTTCTGCTAAGGATGCATCCACTGAGGAAAAGTCGCATGGGCTAGACCTCTCCAACACGTGGTCCCGACATGCAAGAACAAGAGAGAAAATGTGGTCAAGTGGCCAAATGAAAGTGCCAAGTTACCCCCACTTCCATCACGTTACCCAGGCCTCAGCTCTCCTATTTGATTAAGGAACAAAGTCTTCCATGTAGAGTTATTTTTTTAAGCTTATCTATTCAAGCATTGCAACAACAATGAATGCCTTTTTGACCTCATTAAACAGTGTTTCTGCCCCTAATTCACTTGATGGCTTGGAGTTATCCGTTAAGGCATGGTTGCGTTGAATGCTCGCAAAGGTCTGCCTCGTACTTGCCCGCCAGTTCTCCTCCTTCACTTGTGGCCATCTCGCAGTGCCATCAGTGTGAGAAGACCATTGTAGATCTGAGGGGGAGTGAGTGCATACACAGTTCTGGCTAGGGCTAGGAGGGAACGAGAGCTCCACCATGGTGGCATTCAGTTTGCTCCTTGAAATGTGTGGGAAGCTTTTGGCCTGGTCACTTCTGCCTGCTAAGGATGAGTGCCAGGACGTTCTGCAGCACTGTAGCACGGTCATCCCGTTGTTCATCAATTTGCTCGAGCGCGTACTGGTCACGTCTCCATTGTGAGACTTGTTAGGAAGTTCAGATAGAAGAAATTCTGAGCTTTGGAAAAGGAGACGGGCTTGCCACTGTATTTGTGCCACACGCTGTGTTTATTTCAGGGAAAGAAGACGATTTTAGGGGAAGAGGAAGCAAAGCTTCATGCCGGGAAATTGGAGAAATGGTAGACCTTTTTACAATCAATCTGACAGAAGAAAATGAAATGAGCTTAATGTGATATAAAATGAAGATAAATATCCTCCTTCTGTCTCAGCTACCTTCTCCCAAATATACACTGATTGCACGCAGCATTTTGCTCGTCTCCTGGGTGGCTATTTTCTCGAATCAGCGTAGTTCCCATCTTGCCTGTTTGAATCAGTCGCTCTCCGTGCTCTGTGAGACTCCCCCAGTGAATCAGGGGGCAGGGCACTGCGAGACAGTGTTGGGGATCCAGGGGGGCACCGCTGAGAAAGGCAAACCTGGCACCCCAAAGGCCGCAAAGGACTCATTGTAGCTAGATGGTGGAGAAGGGCCATGGCTGGCCCCGACCTTGGGCTTCCTCCAGCAGCTTCCTCCAGCCCTCCAGAAGAGCTGTGTGTGAGCTTCTACCAGCCTCCAAGTGGGCACAAGAGTGCCAAGTGAGAGACCAGGGCACAGTGACCCTAAAACCCTAATAGGGAGATTATTCAGGCCCCTCACTGGGCCCCAGGGCTATGCCTGTTGGTGGGTAGAGAATCACGTGGTTCTGGGGGTCACACTGGGGTCAGCTACATGCAGGGCACATACACCTGAACCCCTGTACCTTCTCTCCAGTCCCTTCATACTATCACTGTATCACTGTCGTCCTGTTGCTCATTGATTTGCTTGAGTAGGCGCAGTAGCGTCTCCATTTGTCCTTGTTGCATTCAGGGTCAGGGGAATGAAGCCCACTACTGTTACTGTTTTTGGCATATCGAATATGCCACGGGTAGCTCGCCAGGCTCTGCCGTGTGAGATTCTGCAAGAATTCTGTGAGGTTCTGCGAGATTTTCTGTAAGATATTAAAGAAAAAAATATCTGCAAATAAAATACAGGACCATTTCTAGATTATTCTTAACTGGTAGTCTTATTAAAACTTCCATTTAGATAAAAAGGGTAAAAAATTACCTACTTTCAATAGTTCTTTTTTCTCTAAAGGGAGATACATGATAACCTTTCAGTATCTGTATTGCAAACCATAATGCCAAAAATGGGACAGAGGGCAGGAGGAAGGGGGGAGGGAAGGAGAGAGATAGAGAGGGAGGGAGAGAGAGAAAGAGAGAGGGGGGAGAGAGAGAGAGGGAGAAAGAAGTGTCTGCCATAGATGCAGGAGGCTGGGGACTGGAGGAATTGGGGCTGGTGGGAGGGAAGCTGGGGACACTGGTGTTGGGAAATTACACTGGTGGAGGGTTGGATGTTGGAACATTGTAAAACTGAAACCCAATCACAAACAACTCTGTAATGCTCTGTCTCATGGCGATTAAAAAAAAACAATAAATGCCGTTGATTCACTTTGACAATGTCAGCAGTAAGCACTGGCGAGCGAGGACAAAGGTTAAAGTGCATGCGGCCAACTCCCCATCTGCATCTTCGCATCTTGTGATGGTCCGAAAGTCTCCAGGTCCAGCCCTGGAGGCCCCTGAGCATGGCTGGGGTGGTCAGGGTGGTCCCCGCACTGCAGGGCCTCTGTGACACCACATCTCTGGGTTTGGGTACTGAGCTGCCCATGCTGTTGGCCAGGAATCACTGGTGCGGCCTCTTTGCCTCCTGAGCACTGCTTGGTGCTCACCCCAAGAATAACAACATCCCCTTTGGATCCGGCTGCGGAGCGAGCATGATGGAAGAGCCCAAGGGAGCGCCCTTTGACTCCAGGCAGCCCACTGAACTAATTCCGGCATGGGACCAGAGACCCCACGGTGCGCTGAAACAGTGGGACCCGGGCATCCCCCAATTCTCTTAACCTGTCTCTCTCTCTCAACTCCTCCCTCCTGAGCACAGCGCAGGATCCGAGGTTTTCCTGAGCGCAAAATAGAGCCGGCGATCCAGCTGAAACAGGGCGCTTCCGCGCTTGCGGGAGACCCCAGGGGGCGGGGGCGGCGACCCCCGCCCACAGCAGATAGATATTTAAACCCACCTCCCCCACGTGTGCTTCCCTTTGGATCCGGCTGCGGAGCGAGCATGATGGAAGAGCCCAAGGGAGCGCCCTTGGACTCCAGGCAGCCCACTGAACTAATTCCGGCATGGGACCAGAGACCCCACGGTGCGCTGAAACAGTGGGATCCGGGCATCCCCCAATTCTCTTAACCTGTCTCTCTCTCTCAACTCCTCCCTCCTGAACACAGCGCAGGACTTCTCCATCTTATGAGCACCATAAAAGGGTAAAAGTTTGTAGTGATGTTATTTCTGGTTGTACTTTCCCTGGACTTTATACAGAAACCCAAAACCGCGCGGCCTAATGTCATCTTAGCATCAGCAATATGTAATGGTTCGCTTTTAATGGGCCGGACTTTTGTGGGAGATCCTAACAAGAATAGTAAGTCTGTTGCTGAAATATTGAAGGCAATCAAAACGGTAGCCATCTCTCTAGACTAAACTAAGCTATATCCCCACGCCAGCTGAGAAGAAATTTTCTTCTTTCTCGGGAAGAAACGCGGCGTGTCATCAAAGCAAACAGACCTGGTGGCGTGGGAATGGGATATAAGGGGAAAAATTATGTACATGGAACAGTGGGACGCTGGTGGAATCTCGAGCCGGAGCCGATACCAGCGCAAGACCTTCGGTTCCAGAAACTGCTTCCAGACACTCTACTAGTCTATCAACTAAGCCAGAGCCCCACGTCTGCTGATGACGGGAAATAACCATCCTTTTCGTTTTTTTTTTTTTTTTTCCCTTGTCAGGCAGCGTGGCGATTACTAAACAGGCGTGAACTCGGTGGCGCGGGGCAAGGGGGAAAAAGAAAAGTTATGTAACAAACAGCGGGACTTAATATCTCTATATTCTTAGCAGTGGAGAACTATCAAATGCCTCCTTGGCAATAGGACTGCTTTTCTTTTTTGGGGGAAACCCCAACAACGGTAGTGAGTTGTGTGTTGAAACATGGAATGTAATCGAGATAAGGCATAAACGAAGTGAAACTTATCAAGTACAAGGGTGGGGACTGGGGAGGTGGGAGGGGGCGGCAGGTATACTGGGGGGGTTGGTGATGGAGGATGGGCACTGGTGAAGGGAAGGGTGTTTGAGAATTGTATAACCGACATAATCCTGAGAACTATGTAACCCTCCACATGGTGATTCAATAAAATTAAAAAAAAAAAAAAGAATAACAACATCATCGGTTCTACCAGCCAAAGAGAACAGTAACTGTATCTCCGACGCTGGCTATTTACTTTGTCTCTCAAGGGTCTGAGTTGAGTGCTCGGGAGCACAGCATTCTCAGGCGAGACCCCAGGGAGGACCAAGGACCTCGGATCATGCTCGGATGTGGACAGCCACAGAGCCAGGGCTGCTGATGTTCAGTGCCACAGAATGGGGTTGATGGCCGTGGACTGAGATTCAGGCCCAGGTGTATGAGACAGGGAGAGATGGCTCCAAGCAGGTCTAGAGGGTCCCGGCTTTGGGAAAGGGGGCAGGCTTCGTAAAGGTCATTGGTAAATGGGGATGTCCCCCAGCAAAGCCAAGAAACAGCTGTGAGAAGGAAGAGATTTCTTCACCGCGACCTTCTCTTGCCCTCTGCTCACACCGGTGGCCCCTGACATGAGTCCCGCGCCTCACAGAGACACATCAGAGACATACAGGGGGCCAGAGACACACAGGGGGCCAGATACACACACAGGGGACCTCGCTGATGGTTCAGTTTAAACAGCACACTTCAGCTGAAGTTCTGTCTCCAACTCCGTTGTGTAATTCCTTCCATAAGATCATGAAATGGGTTGCAGTAGTGACGAAGCATTTCCCTTATTTTAGCGAAATGCTTTCAGGAAAGGTGGGGGCGTTCAGTAAGAAGGATCCCAGTAACATTGTGAAATGAAAACCTTTTTCTCTTTCTTTTATTTTTTTCCTGTTTGTTCGGTTGGGGGGTGGGTGGGAGGGGAGGGGCTCAGGGACTAGGCACTTGCCCTATATAGTGTATCCTTCAACCCGCCTGAGAAAACAAAGTCCCTAAAACACTTTTTACTCCCCAAGAAAAATGATTTCAAAATGCATTTGCCAATGCTTGTCTCATCTGTATAGAGAATATAGAGATGTCAGGAAAGGGAAGGAAGGGTATCTCTCAGGAAAGATGGTCTTCTGTTACCGTAAGTAAGTGACACACACACGCACACACACACACATGTATATATATATATATATATATATATATATATATATCATCATCATCAGGGCTGGAGCGATAGCACAGTGGGTAAGACATTCGCCTTACACGTGGCCGACCCGAGTTCGATTCCTCCGCCCCTCTCGGAGAGCCTGGCAAGCTACCGAGAGTATCCCGCCCACACGGCAGAGCCTGGTAAGCTCCCTGTGGCATATTCGATTTGCCAAAAGCAGTAACAACAAATCTCACAATGGAGACGTTACTGGTGCCTGCTCAAGCAAATCGATAAGCAACAGAATGACAGTGGTACAGTGATATATCATCACCATCATCATCCCATTGATTGTCGATTTTCTTGAATGGTCTCAGTACTGTCTCCATTCGTCTTAGCCCTGAGATTTTAGAAGACTGTCTTTACTCGTCCTTCCCAATGATGCCACATTGGAGACTCTTTCAGGGTCAGGGGAATGAGACCCATTCTAGTCTCATTCAAAACCATACTGGTTTTGGCATATGAATATGCCACGGGGAGCTTGCCAGTCTCTCCCATTACTTGTGTCACTTGTCATCCCATTGATCTTCGATTTGCTCAAGTGGGTGCCATTAACGTCTCCATTTGTCCCTGTAACATGCTAGTGTAGCCCAATGGTATCTGCACACTCCAGGAACACGAAGAGCCTCAAATCATTCGTTCAGGGTTTTTACGAAGAAGTCTGACCATCTCGTAGGTGGGCAGCCACTCGGTCTTTTGGTGTCCTGTGCAGCTCTCCCATGCAGGCAGGAAACTCTCAGTAGCTTGCCAGGTTCTCCGAGAGCAAGAGCTAGGTTAAAAGATTATAACCTCCTAGGAGTTTGGTTTTATAGTCTGTGGATGTTAGCTGGTGATGGGATTACACGGCACCCGGGACAGTTTCTGGGTGTGACTGACTAGCTACTGGAAAATGGGGGATCTGGGCGGAAGAGGCCCAGTCCCAATCCGAGGAGGCTTAGAGATCTCAGCCCCGGGTCCCGCACACCTGGGTTCCTCTGCCGGTTCCTTCATGGGTGAGGCTTGTCCGAACGTGTGGAGAGGGAACTTGAACATGGCTGTGGCTGGGTTCCGGAGAGGGAGTGACAGCCATCTCTGTCACTTGGGGATTTTGAGATAATAACCATGACTAATGCAATTGCCCCTTGAATGCAGATGGACAGAGGAATCAGGACTTTCCTGGGTGGTGGTAACTTTATGCTTTGGGTTTTGTTTATACTCCACAATTAACCCCCCTACAACCCTACTGAGGAATTATTATCTGTTTCCCAGATGAGGGAGTCATAAGTTTGAGAGGATAAATAATCTGCCCAGTTGGCTACTCAACAAGGAAAAATTCCAGATCCAAATGCTCAGTCTTTTCCTTGGAAGGCCTTAACCTTCTGTCCTATGACACATTGCACCTCCTTATACTTAGCCAAGTGACTCCTACTATATTCGCTCAGAATATGGTATTGATCTAGTCCATCGCCTTAACCACTCGGCCACTACTACACAGATCTTGCCTGCATGGTAGAGCCTGGCAAGCTACCCATGGCATATTCAATATGCCAAAAATAGTAACGACAAGTCTCACAATGGAGACATTACTGGTGCCCGCTCAAGCAAATCGATGAGCAACAGGATGATGGTGATACAGTGATATGATATTGATTATCACTTGACCACTAAGAGCTCAACAAACCATTGATTGCCTTTTGAGAAGAAAAGACAGTTTATTTATTTATTTATTTTTCTGAAAAGGAGATCACTGATAAGGACTTGCTCTTCTTTGTAAACTTCCCTTTGATCAGGTTCCCAAGATATTTTGGCTCTGGTAAGAGGCAAAGCAGGGTAGTTTGAGGCCCCAAGAGCTAAATATACATGTCCATTTTATTATGCTTCATGTTGTTGGGCATAGATATCTTTCTTGTAAACCCAGGCTGCTGTTTGTGATCATTCTGGGAGGCAAAATCCTCCCTATTTCTGATGTAACATCAGTCCAAACATTTGAAAAATATGTCTCTAACTGTGTTATCCAGAGCAAAAGCCACTGTTTTGATTTATAAAAGGTGAGGAGGAAGCATAAGTAAATGATTCACAGGGCATTGCAGTCTTTTTGACAGCCACCAGACTCTCGTGGTGTCATGAAAAAAGCAATCAGGGCAAAAGTAAATGGGTAGACAAGACTGGATTCTAGTCAAGAAGGACACAGGCTACATTTGGCTCCGTGTGTACTGGTTTCTCCACAAGAGGAAAGGAATTGCTTTGCTGACAAAAGTGTATTTAAAAGCCACCCACATTCCCTCTATACCACAGAGCGCTTCCCCAGAATCAGAGGGAGACGGAAATGCAGGTCCCCTGCAGTCTTTGGTCACAGGAAGTGTCAACAGAATGTTCTAGAATTTGCTGGTTCAAACACCCATTAGGCAGTCTTTGAAATTTTTATTACTTCGATGTTATCCATTTTATTTATGGGAGAAAGGGTTTTCGTGTCCTCTTTACTAAATGTGTCTGGTTATATTTGAAACAGTCTTCCAAAAATTTTCCTAAGTGTGCATTTCCTTTTCTAATAAGCCTCTCTATTACAGTCTCCTCCCGGCCCTGATTTTCTTTAGTCATCCTCTTCTTGTCTACTTGAGCTCCCTTTACCCAAGGAATCGTTGTACCAGAACCGAATTCATCCACTCATTTATCATGTGTTTGCTTATTTTCTTTGCCTAGACAGTAAATCTCCATTGACTGTATGGATCAGTGCTTTAGAACATCTAGAACACGGAGGAAATCCCTGGTCACACTCCCTTTGGAATTCAGTATGTGATTGTGTGGGGAACAAATTTAGTCATTGTATTCTGCCCATCCCAATATTGAAATCAACTCTAATTTATGGAACGCTTCATTGGCCCAAGTGATTTTAAAAAATGTGTTTCTGATTAGGAAAATCATTTGATATGGACAGTAGTTTTGCAGAGAGTAAGACACTTGAACATAAAAATAACCAAATGGCAGCAACGTATCATTCAACAAAGAGGTTTAGAAGTCCCACTATTTGTCATGAATATTCAGTGCATGCTTAAAATATTACTAGGGCCTTTTATTTATATTAGCTCTATATTATTATATTTTTATCATATAACATTATATTCAGAATCTCCTGCTCCCATGCCAGGCTGCCTTCATCAGAGCCCCTCAGAGGAGGGCAGGTTGAATTTCCCTCCCTGCCACAAGCAGAGCCCCGGCAGCCGAAGACCTTCAGATCCCAGCCACACCCATGCTCAAGGCCACTCTCCACACACTCGGACAAGCCTCACTCATGAAGGAACCGACAGAGGAACCCAGGTGTGTGGGACCCAGGGCTGAGATCTCCAAGCTTGCTAGGATTGGGACTGGGCCTCCTCTCCCCAGATCCCCAGTTTTCCAGTAGCTTGGAAATCACACCCACAAACTACCCCTGGTGCCATGTAATCTCATCAATAGTCAAGATTCAGAGATTATAAAACAAAGCTCCCGGAAGAGAGCAATGCAATTTTTCCTGGACCTCTTAATTTTAATATTTATTTATTTATTTATTATTTATTTTTTATTTATTCCCCACACGGCAGAGCCTGGCAAACTACCCGTGGCGTATTTGATATGCCAAAAACAGTAACAACAATGTGTTCTTTGTGTTCCTGGAGTGAGCAGATGCCATTAGGCTACATTAGCACGCAACAGGGACAAATGAAGACATGACTGGCACCCGCTTGAGCAAATCTATGAACATCTATGAACAGATGACAGTGACACAGTGATTATTATATTAGTGCTATATAATTGTATCATGCTTTATCACCTTCCACCTTCACTTAGAGTCAGTTTGGAGATAAATGTCTGCCTGTGGTTCTCAGGGGGAGGAAGGATTGGGATTTATGCTAACTCTGATGGTCGATCCAGATCCTTTAAATAGCTGACTAGCGGTATGTTATGAGCAGATCCCACACAGCAGAAATAACCCTCCTGATTTACAGGCTCTTTGAAGATTGTGGCTCTAATCACAGGCAGAAAACACTTCACAAAAGGCAGGTGTAAACGTATCCATGTGCTGGTGTGTGTTGTTGGTGCTTGCTCACGTGCTTTCCTTGGAAAACTCTGGCTTCCTCTTCTCCCTTTCCCCCATCCAATTACTATTCCTCTACTCATTCTGTCTAGAAAAATGATTACAATAAATTTACATGCAATAAACGGCATCCATTTCAGGATCTGCAATTGATGTGTTTTGGTAACTTTGCTTCCACTAAACAGCTGGGACAGTGAGACAAGCAGAACCATCTTTATCACCTCCGAAGATTTCCTCGTGCCCCTTTGCAGTTTCTCTCCCATGCCCAGCCCCGGGTCTAGTCAAGCACTGCTCTGCTCTGCTTGGGTGGGGCTTTTGGTTTGGTGGGTGGGTTGGCTTCTTTGTTTCTCAAGATTAGTCTGTCTTTTCTGCAGTTACAGATAAATGAAGTCAATAGGCTTGTGCTCTCTCATTCAGTTTCTTCCTATGCAAAGTTTGAAACTCATTGATATTGTTGCATGGGTAGGTTTGTTCCTTGGCATTGCTGAGTAATAGTCATTGCTTTTAAGCCATAGCACTTAGCTCCATTCCCCATTTCATGGGCATTTGGTTTTATTCAGCTTGGGGCTGTGGCCACAGAAGCTGCTATGAAATCTGTGTGTACAACTTTTTGGGTTTATATCTATTTTTATTTTTCCATGGTAAACCTGAGGAGTAGAATTGTGGGGGCATCTGGCAGATATTTATTTATCTCCATGAGAAAATGTCAGTTGTCTACTGTGAAGTCCTATTTTCTGTTCTACTAAGAAAGTGAGTTCCTGTTTCTCCCTATTCTTCTTAGAATTTATCGTCATCTTTTAAATTTAGCCATTCTGATGTGTGTGCTGTAGTATTTCATGGTGATTTTAGCTTGCATTTTCCTGGGGAATAATGACTCTAAACATGTGTTTGCTTAATTTTGTTTTGTTTGTCGGCCATACCTGGCTCAGGACTTCCCCCTTCCTCTGTACAGAGGGATCACTCCCAGCAGGGTTGGGGGACCCTATGTGGTGCTGGGGATGAAACCCAGGTCAGCCTCATGCAAGGGAAGCATCCTCCCAACTGTATTATCATTTAAGCCCCCCGAATCATGTTCTGTCTGCTCAGTGGCCATTTGCCTGTCATCTTTTGAGAAGTGTTTGCTTAAGCTTCTATCTTTTTTTTTATAAGGTTGCCATTATTGTTGTGTTATAAGATTGTTGTACTGAATATCAGCTTGTCATGTTACATGTATTACAAACATCTTTCAAAGAGTGATGTTATTTCTAAGCTATCATTCAAAGAGCAAAAAAATTATATTTTAATCAAGTCCCATTTATAAAAACATCAATAGTTCTGTTGTTATGTTTTATCTTTGTTATCTTTGCTTGTGCCCAAAGTTTCAATTTTTTTCTGGAAGATTTAATTTTAGCTATAACAATACAGTGTTGTTGAAGTTTGGTAGCACTGTAGCACTGTCCTCCCGTTGATCAACGATTAGCTTGAGCAGGCACCAGTAACATCTCCATTGTGAGACTTGTTACTGTTTTTGGCATATCGAATATGCCACTGATAGCTTGCCACGCTCTGCTATGCAGGCTGGATACTCTTGGTAGCTTGCTGGGCTCTCTGAGAGGGTTGGAGGAATCAAACCCAGGTTGGCTGCATGCAAGGCAAACACCCTACCCACTGTGCTATCGCTCCAGTCATGTAAAATAAACAACAGAGTGTATTTTCCCCACACCTTTGTCTCATTTTAGTAAAGTTTGTTGAAATGACTTTTCCTTCCATTAAGTGGCTTTTGCACTTTTGTTGAAAAAATAATCAATTGGCTATATGAGTTGGCTTTGAATTCTCTTCTCTTTCACTGATGTTTATGTCGATTTTATTCTCTAAAACCATACTATATTTATTACTGTGCCTCTATAAACCTGTTTAAATATAGCATAAAATCGAAAATCTCTAGTCTTTTAGGACACTGTCCCTGGATTTAGACACCAACCAAATTCAACCTCATTGCAAAATCTGCAAAGATAAATCTCTAAAAATAAGAACCTCAGTCAGTGTAATTCATCTTAATAATGATAGATTGATTGAGGCAAACATATATCTGGGAGCCACAACTCAACTCTTTATATGAATATTTAAAAGTAAATACTCCTAAACATTTAATGTATAAAGATGCCAATATAAATGACTTTCTTTTTAAGCATTCATTCCTTGGAGCTGGGTAGTAGAGTGGGTAAGGTACTTCCCTTGAGTGCAGCCAACCCAGGTTTGATCCCTGGTACCTCAAATAGTTCGCCAAGCATTGCCAGAAGTGATACCTGAGCACAGAGCCAGAGGTAGGCCCTGAGCACTGCTGGGTGTGACACCCCACAAAAATCAAAACAAAACAAAAAATAAAAATATTCATTTCCGGGTTGTGGATGTGACAAGTGGTGGAGTACGTGGCTTGCAGGTGTGAAGCTCTGTCTCTGTACATCCCAGGTACCCCCAGCACTGGGTGGCTGTGGCCCCCATAGCACAGCAACAGACATTCCCCCCTCCCACAACGATTTGTTGATAGTTTTTAAAAATGTATTTATTTGTATGCATCGATCTCGGGGCTCGTATCTTGTGGTTTTGCAGAATGCAATTTCAGTTCTTCTTGTTATTTTATAGATTTCTTTATGCCTTTCTACATAAACAAGCATTTGCTTATAATAGAGGCAATTCGACTTCTTTTTCTATGCCTTTTATTGTTCTGGCACCAGTGCTCATCTGTACAGGGAAGTGTGAAGACTGGCCCCTGCCTGTTCCCTGTCCCAGGCAGGAAGAGTTTGAGAATGGACCGTTCAGGATGGTGTTGAAAGCTGGCCATTTCCATAGACGGCTGCTTTATCAGATTGCAGAGATTGTTTTCGATTCCTAAAATGTGAAAGAGATTTCTAAAAACTCATGAGTGGGCTTTGAATTAAATTATTTTCTGCTTCTGTTGAATTAGTGATCTGTCGTGTGACCTATTAATATCGTGAGTTAAAATAGCCGATTTTTCACATATATAGTAGATACCCATCTTAATTCCAGAAATCAATCCTAATCAGTCACGATTTTTAAAGATGTTGTTAGATTTGACTTATTAAAGTTTGATGTATAATCATTGCCTCTGTTTCATGAAGAATACCTGTCTAAAGTCACCTTGGAATGTATTGTACAGTTTTGGCAAAACATTAGTTTGGAAGTGTTTGCTGTAATTCTATTTCAGGGAAGAATCTTGCCCAGTTGGTGTGAGTGTGTATTTGAATCATTGATAGGGGTCATCGTTGCTACCAAGTATGTTGGGGTTCCCAGGGAGCTCCGTCCAGAATGGTGGCATCCGATACCATTCAGAGAATGCCAGGCTTTGGGATGAAAGGGTGATGAATGGGCAGCTCCAATGGGAAGTGTTACAACTAACTTTGAGAAAAGTCCTTTTGGGATCTTCTATTCTACTGTATATTTCATGCTGTGAGCACACGACGGAGTCAGGCAATATCCCGGTGTTTCTAAAGGGTCAGAGATTCTAGCACCCAAGTGGAAGGTCCATAGCCTATTCCACTCTGTCAAGGCTTCGGGGCAGTTTGCAAAAAAAAAAGCAGATTCTTACAGAAAAGTGAATGGGTGGGAGTAGACTAAATTAAAATGAAGAAAGTGTACGGTGGTATACTTTTAGACTGGGTCTGAAACCCAAATTTGGTGCTTACTGTGGATCTCAGCGAAGTACCTAACGTGTTAGAACCTCAGAGTCCAGATCTGTGAAAAAGTGATGTTGTCATCCATGCCTAGTTATTTTCGGGCTCTATGTGAAAGGAATATCATTTATCACCGTGTCTGATACACAAAAAATGTTGGCTCCCTTGGTTTTCTTCTTCCTTCTATGTCCACTTTCCGTATTTCTGTATTTCCATTTAATCCACTCTCTCTGAGCTCACGCAATGTGAGTTTTCTGTTCTGTGCAGCAAGCAAGACCACTGCAGTGTTCAATTTAATCATTTTATTCTCTCTCTCTCTCTCTCTCTCTCTCTTTTCTTTTTGGGTCACACCCGGTGATGCTCAGGGGTTACTCCTGGCTCCTGGCAGTGCTCGGGGTACCATATGGGATGCTGGGAATCGAACCCAGGTCGGCCGCGTGCAAGGCAAACGCCCTACCCGCTGTGCTATCTCTCAAGCCCCTCTCTTTTCTTTTTAATTTCATTTTTTGTGTCTTAAATGGTATTACAAATGTAGAAAATATGGAAGGAATGTGGACAGTGAATAATATTTGCTGTTTTCACAGAAGCTCAATACAATAGCCCTCACCTTGTCTGGCTTGCCCATGATAACCAGACTTGGCCCAATTAAAACCATGGCTGATGTACCACTTGACCACTATATCTTGGCAAAGGACTGGCTAGGGAAGGCAAATTATTCTATGACTCCAGCCTGTCCAACAGAACAAAAGGTTTCTGACTCTTCTCAAGATTAGAAACAAAGGAAATAGCCTTTTTTTTTTTTTTTGGTGTGTGTACAGAACTTGCTTCTTTAGGGACACTATGCTCAACTTTGGCCATATCGTTGGGGAGAGGACTTAGCAGTTCACAGTGACCTTCCCCTGTGACCTGCCCTGACAAAGGTGATACCTTTCCTGTAGTCTGAGCAGCAGGCGAGGAGCGGGGTCGCTTCTCTCTCATGAAAGCCCAGTCAGAGCTGGGACACTTCTCTTCAGCTCCTTCTGCAGGTAGGTAGGTTCTTCTTAAGAACTGAAGCAAGCACCCTGTAGGCTGTTCTGTCTTTTCTTTTCTTTTCTTTTTTTTTGGAGGGGGAGGGGGGCTTTTTGGATCACACCTGGCAATGCTCAGGGGTTATTCCTGGCTCTGCACTCCTGGTAGTGCTCAGAGAACCATAGGGGATGCTGGGGAACCCGGGTCGGCCATGTGCAGGGCAAATGTCCTACCCATTGTACTATAGCTCCAGCCCCTAGGCTGCTCTTCCTCACAGAGGGAATAGACAGGGATTCTTGACAGACCGGCCTGTGATGAGACTTGATATTTATTAATATTGTGTCTCATGCAAACCAAAATCGGATGGCCTCTATGGAAGGAAGAGAGAAGAGGTGGAACCAATAATGGCCCGTTGGCAGCTGCTTTCAGCTGAGGGTTCCTGTGGCCGCTCGATACCAAGAGATGCACAAAGCTGAGTGGGAACCGGGATGGAAAGAAGGGCAGGATGGAGCCGCCTTGTCCTGCTTCCCTGCACTACGCTTGGGCAGAGCACCAACCGCACGAGTCCTCAGGGTGCCTGTGAGATTCCGACTTCCTTCCAAAGTAGCTTGAAGCAGTGGTGAGTTTGCTGGACTCCATCTGGGTGTCGAGGCGGGCCAGAAAGCCCATTTCTATTAAATCCTAGAGGTTGATCACGTGCCCTGCAAGGCCTGCAGAGTATCAGCTCTGGCAGTTCCTTTTATCCAGAGGCCAAACAGATTCTTGCCGACAACGGAGCACTGTTGCCAATTTCAACAAAGAACCTATATTGCCTAGAGATACTGTTTCCTCTTTCAAGGCACCCGTCCCCACCCCCGCGCCCCCCCCCCCCACCCCGCCCCTACCCCTCCGCGACTCTCCTATCTAACCAGGGAGATACACATTGCCACATAATTCTCCTGCTGAGGCCCAGGAAAAGAACAAATTGGGACAGATGAAGCAGGATATTAGGAGCAAGCCTCCCCACCCTGTATGTGCATGCCACGAAATGCATTTGACTTCAGCATGGATAACTCAATTCTATTTTTTTTCCCCATTGGCCTTTTTGGGTCACACCTGGCGCTGCTCAGGGGTTACTCCTGACTCTTCACTCAGGAATCACTCCTGGCGGTGATCGGAGAACCCTATGGGATGCTGGGGATCGAACCCATGTTGGCCGTGTGCAAGGCAAACGCCCTAGCCGCTGTACCATTGCTCGGGCCCCAAAACTTTCATACCCACCTCCCACCATATTGCATCCAAATAATTGTTTGATTACAATTGTGCAGAGAAAGGAGAAAAAGGAAAGGAAAGACAATGTAGCTAGTGGGAAGAAAGTAAGATGGCATTGAAAGAACACTTAAGTTTGCAAATTCTTGGGGGAGGGACCCCCCCAGACAAAATTAATCCTGTGATTAAGTCTCCGGGCAGCAGAACACATGTCGTCCCTCTGTGGTTTGGGGTGTTTCATTTATACCATGGAAGCAGGTATTTGCCGTGTGGTTAATAATCGCACCACTCAATTGTTCACTAGGGGTCGCGCATCGTTCTAACCTTGTTTAGTTGCAAGGCTTTCGTCTTCTTTCAGTACTTTCTGAGGCTCATTTCTGAGGGCGGTTCATTCACACACGCTTTCAATTTTAAAGAACGCAATCAGTTTGATTTCACTTGGCAGCTTTATTTGCTTAAAGTGAAGAATCAAATTGTGATTGTGTCTAAGTCAATCCTTTCTTTCCTTTGTACAAGAAACGCTGTGGATGCGAAAACAAAATGGAAATTCTCCCAGTCTCCTCGGGACTCAGTTATGAAGTGTGTGAGTGTGTGTGTGTGTGTGTGTGTGTGCATGTGTGTGCGGTGTCCGTAAGGGGGGGATGGTTAGATCTGAGCTGGCAGGGGAGGGGGGTGCGTTGGAGGGAGAAGACAGAAAAGGTGTTTCTAGAGCTCGCCTTCTCACCCACCAATGTCCTCTTTGGGTTTTCCTTCCACTCCTCTGACCCAGCCCTGCCCCCTGACAGAATCCAGGGCACAGGGTAGCTCAGAAGCTGAAAGCAGAATGAGCAGGCCTGGCCTGAGCCTTCCCCAGTGACTGGACAAAGAACTGCCCTGAGAGCCTCCTCTGATATTTCTAAATTTATAGCAGAGCAACTTCTACATTGCATCAGTGATCCTGAAACCGTTTCAAGCAAAGCATTTTTTTTTTTTTTGCATTTTAAAGACGCAATCTTCCCAGAATCTTTGGAAATAGGAGAAAGAAACATTCCCTGTATTCTGATGAGTTTGGGTTATGCTTCTGGAAACACTAGAAGCTGTTTACCGAGAAGTCTGGGTGGGTTTAAAGGTGGCCAGTCGGGACATGAAAGAATGAGAAGTAGCTGCAGGGCTAGTCCCACAGTGGGTAAAACGGCTTCACGGGAAAGAAAGCGGCTGCATGTAAACCACGGGACGCATACCCCCCTCACCCTTTTGATCCTATGCAGACCCTTCCAAGTCATATCTGCTCTTGGAAGAAAGGTTTTCAGAGAAGGGGGAACCAACATGGTTCTAAGAAGTAAATCTCTTCGTTTATCTTTTCTTTGCCTGTGCTTTTACATTTTTGAGTTAAGGCAACATTTCAGCAGAGAAATACGGAGAAGGGTAAAGGGAAATCAATAAAGTTATTCTGTGACTTTTCCCAGGGGGAGCTGTGTTCATCGAGAATGGCTTGCCTGGCTGTATATCAAGTCTGAAGAGAGAGCAGGAGTGGGTTTTGAAATAGATTTCCCAACTACGCTGAAGGACACGCAAACGCACACACAAGCATACCCTCACATGTGTGTATGTAAATGTATGTGCATATACATGCACAAATATACATGTATTGGCATGCATATGCAAATGTATGTATGATATGTAATTTTTATGAGTGATGCATGTGTGTAGCCTGTGTACAATATCTATTTCAATATAAAAATAAAATGTGCATGTACATGCACATGAAAAAGCAGATAAGAGAAATTCTTCAACAACAGTGAGGATCATTTTACGTCTGAAGAATTTTTCTAATGAGTCGTTGAGTCCAAAGGCAGGAAATTGATGTGACAAAGGAAAGGAAACAAGATTCCCCGACCAAGGCCTGTGGCAGTGGAATTGGCCCTAGGAATTCTGTAAAGTCTCACTTCTCCGGCCAGTCAAGGTTGCAGATGTGTTTGTCAGGCCTGATGTCAGCAAAGCTCTGGAATGTGGAATTGGCCAAGAGACCATCCAGTTTTACCCGGCTGGGACCTCAGGGTCAAGTTCACTGGAAGCAGATTTCAGCTGGAGGCAGGCTACCTCCGTCCTCACAGCGTGATCCTGAGTGAGTCACTGGTCCTTTCTGGACTGACTTTCACTTGAGGTGAAACGACCTGAAGAATTCTTTCCTCTTCCCAATGAGAAGAATTTCTTATCGCCCAAGAATCTCATCGAAATTTCTTTGTGCTGCTGTAGGAAGGGGAGGTTGGGAAGGCAGCTGAGTGGGGAGCCCCCTTCCATGACCCCGTCACTACGACTGATCTCACCACGCTCAGACTCGGCAGTTTTCTTATTTTGTACTCAGACTCAAAATCATTCTTAACACCAGCCAAGTATCATTTTCCTACATTCAAATTCCCTCTTTATCAGATGCATTAACAGTCTTCTCGTAAGAGACTGCAGTTCAGACAAAGAGAAGGTTCTTCCAGAGTTTCCCCAGAGGGAACTTAGAGTTGTCTAGCACAGTGCTCTAATTTTGTCGTTGAGGAAGCTGAGGATCTGAGAGGCGACAAGGCTTGTCCAAGGTGGCTGTGACAAAGGCCAGCAGACCATCCGTGCCTCTAACTTTCTGTTCTATATTCTCTGCTCCTTGGGGCCACCATAATCAGAAACAGATCCCTGAAGTTCAAGAACGCATACCAGACAAAGCTATGTAAGCCTCTGGATTTCCCCTGCCCCAGATTCCAAATCCCTGTGTAGAATTTGACCAGCAGGACTTTTTTTTTTTTGCATCTTTTTGGAGAATGGTGGATTTGTGGTTGCCAAAGCCTCGTCTTTGCCTCTTCCTGGCCCGTAAGACAAGCTCAGAATCTGGATCTCATCGAACACCCACTGTTCCGTGCCTGTTTTGAATGTGGCTATGTTTGCACTTCACCTTTCATCTTCATGTTGACTTAATTCACTTTACACTCAGCATTCACTGAGAGTTTACTGTCTGCCTTTCGTGTACCCAGGACTGGGGACACAGCGTGTTATTTCACAGTCTTCCTTCTTGGGGGGCGGGGGACGGGGAGGGGTACGAAGAAAGGACTCAAGCAGTTCTGGGAGCCCTGTGGCCTGCTCAGGTCAGGCATTGCCCGAGGCCAGCAGCACTATCCCAGGTTCTGTTCAGGGAGCCGTGTGGAGTCAAGAGTCAGGGTTTGAACTCTTTCACCCACACACAGAACCCGTGACCTCCTGAACGATCTCCCTAATCCCAGTTCCTTACTGTCTTTGGTGACCATCAGAGTTCATCACATTCTGTAGAAGACTTGCTCATGGTCCTAGTGACGGTAGGAACCAAGGGAAGAGAAACGGGGGATTCTCCTGCCTTGCCTCTCGGTTGCCTCCTTCCCCGGGACAGAGAAGCTACTGTTTTGCAGTGGCCTTTTCTAGAAAAAAAAATCTCCAGAACCTGTAGAGTTCATGCTCTGCTGGGTGAGGCCCTCAACTCCGGCCTTGGCACTAAATGACCTTCCTGGTAAGTTCAAGTGCGGCTTGTGTGGGGTGGACTTGGATGAGC
The DNA here is from genome assembly GCF_027595985.1 of Sorex araneus. Classification (NCBI taxonomy): domain Eukaryota; kingdom Metazoa; phylum Chordata; class Mammalia; order Eulipotyphla; family Soricidae; genus Sorex; species Sorex araneus. The sequence continues at coordinate 172,885,082 of NC_073304.1, read as the reverse complement.
ATCACCTAGGAGTGGCCCCTGGGAAGCCCCCTCCCAGGCCACCCTTCAAGCATTACTCGCAACAAAACCTACTGAAGCTCCCTGGGCTTGTCCCCTACCTCTGGGTCTGCTGCAGAGTCTCTTGGCATCACGGTCTCCAGGGAGGCTCCTTAGGAAGTGCCCCTGGGGGCACATGGCATGTTTTGGTGGGAGCAGCGCCCACCTTGACATCTTCCCTCTGCTTTCTCCAGAGCTTGCCCTGTTCCTGCTCACTGATGTCACCTCAGTAGGAAGTCCTGCCACTGCCCCCGCACCCTGAACCCCCAAACAGCTCAGCTCGGTTGCCATGTTCTTTGAATTGTGTGGATTCTGCATTTTAGCAAGGTATAAATTCATCTGTGTCACAAATGAGCAGGGAACCTTCATCGTATCTTTGTGAAGCTTTTCCTTACTGTGCTGTCATGAGCTAATAATGGGGAGGAAAACCCTGAGATGTACACTGTGTGATTGTTATTATTATTATTAGCCATATCTTGGGTTTACACAAACTCACTTCCAGCTTCATGCATTTTAGCTCATTTCCCCACAACAGCTGGGTTAAGAGACCTCGATTCTATTCTTGGTGCTCTGACGACCTTCTTGGGAAAAGTACTGAGCCACTAATTACCTCGGTTCCCAACTATGAAACAGAAATAATGTTCCGAGGATATTTTCTTCTCCCTTCCTCATCCTAAGCCTTTAGAACCCACGTGGCTAAATAAAAATGTGTAAAGTCAGAGAATTCTGAAAAGCCTAAAACCGAAAAAGGTTCATGTCTTGACCATTCATGGAAAGGAGAGAGGCCTAGAAACCCCCAAATCAGAACTGAATACAGGTTAAAAACAAACATCTGGGGCAGGGAGCTTATTCCTGCCTCTGTCACCACTCCTGGCAGGGCTCAGGGGACTATAAGTGGTGCCTGGGATCAAACCCAAGTACACCTTGTGCAAGGCAAAAGCCCTCCCTGCTGTACTATCACCCCGGTCCTATAGCCTAGGCTTTACAGACCTTTAATATGGTCAGCAAAGAGTCTTCTGTAACCTTGGCTCGAAAGACTATATCACACACACACACACACACACACACACACACACACACACACACACACACACACACACACACACACACACACCCCTTTCCTTCACAGTTGCCTAGTTTTGCAGCAGTTTCAAGAACCATCTAAATGACTCCGGAACAAGTCCCTGGCCTGTATCCTCGGTTGCTATCATCTCTGGATTCCTGGCCTAGCCGTCTCCGTCTTCAAAGGTCCTGGCGGGGAGGAGAGGGGTGGGGAGGGAGGAGAGAAATATGTCTCTTTGCTTGCCAGCCTAAACCTAATGACTGAATGGCAAGAAACCTAGACTGAAATAGAACTTGGCTCTTAGATGACACACTTCAGCCAAAAATAATGATTTTTATCATGTCAGGCTCAGTTCTCTTAGCATATAGGTAATAGGGATCTCACCTGTTTGAACTGTCTTTCTCTCTTTCTCTCTCTCTCTCTCTCTCTCTCTCTCTCTCTCTCTCCCTCCGCCTCACTCTCCCTGCTCCCCCCCACCCAATTATTACACAGGAGTGGAAGCTATTCTCTTCTACCTCAATAGCCATTGAGATGTACTTCCTACAAATGGTATCAGTGCCAAAAGCAGTAGAGCAGCAGATCCTAACTGACCTTCTAGAGAGATTCAGAGACCACGTGGTTGCACCATGAAATCACGTGATCTTCTGTGGGCACATGTGAGAAGTTAGATAAAGTCCTCTTGACTTCTAATGAGACATAAGAAGGAAACAATTATTTTATGTCTGGACTGTCCTGGACTGTCATCCCCTTGCTCATCGATTTGTTCGAGCGGGCACCAGTAACGTCTCTCATTGAGAGACTTATTGTTACTGTTTTTGGCATATCCAATATGCACGGGTAGCTTGCCAGGCTCTGCCTCGCGGGCTCAATACTCTTGGTAGCTTGCCGGATATTCATATAAAATATATATGCTGAAGCATATGCATCCATGACCACAAGAAACATATACACAGCTCACCACTGGTTTCTGCTAATATCTTAAAAGACCGAAGAAAGCAACATTAAAAAAAACTATTCACACATTTTAAGGTACAATTGTTGTGTAACACTCTATTAATTTCAAGTGTCTCACCTGGTTTGATATTTATATGAAATAATCACAGCAAATCCAGTTACTATTCACCCTCATATTTTTATGCATATTTTCTTGTGTTGAGTCTTTTAAGATCTACTCTCTTAACAATGTTCAAATGTGTACTAGCTGTAGTCATCACTCCCTATGTTACTTTCCCGGGTTTTTATTTTGTAACCGGAAGTTGATAATTTTTTGACCTCTTCACCCATTGACTACCCCCACCCTACCTCTTTTCTGCCTCTGGCAACTGCCAATCTGAAATGGGGGACTTGTTTCTGCTTAGATTCCATCTTAGACAAAAATGCTAAGTTTTGGTCTTTGTCTGAATCATTTCACTGGCTATAGTGCCCTCGGTGTCCATGGTGTTGTAAGTAAATAGTAAGATTTCAGGAGTTTATTATGGTGGAGTAGCCATCCACTGAGTATATTTCACATCTTTATCCATCTGTTGACAAATGCTGAAGATCTGCTCAGAATCTTGATTATTGTAGACAATGCTGCAGTGAACCCAGGGGCACATATATCCTCACCATGTAATGTTTAGTTTTTTTCAGAGAAACACTGCAGAGTAAAATTGCAGGGAAGGCATTTGCCTTGCATGCAGCTAAGCTGGATTGGATCTCAACATCCATTTTTGTCCCTGAAACACCGCCAGGAGTGAATCCTGAGTGCAGAGCCAGGAGTAACCCCTGAGCACCGCTGGGTATTGCCCCCAAATCAAAAAAGTAAAAAAAATAGCTCCCCCAATTTTTATTTATACCAGCTGTGAATCTAGGGTCCCATTTCCCCACATCCTCACCAACACTTGTTGTTCTTCCTTCCTTTTCTCCTTCCTTCCTTCCTTCCTTCCTTCCTTCCTTCCTTCCTTCCTTCCTTCCTTCCTTCCTTCCTTCCTTCCTTCCTTCCTTCCTTCCTTCCTTCCTCCCTTCCTCCCTTCCTTCTTTCTTTCTTTCTTTCTTTCTTTCTTTCTTTCTTTCTTTCTTTCTTTCTTTCTTTCTTTCTTTCTTTCTTTCTTTCTTTCTTTCTTTCTCCTTTTTTTGGCTCTTCTAACAGACCTGAGGTGATTTTGATTTGCATTTCCTAATGAAAAATTATTTTACTAGGCAGAAATCCTAGTATCTTAGTCTGCTATTACTTTGCCTGACCTGGCCATTGCTGCTGGAATATGGCCCAGATAGAAAAATCTTCTAGATGGCTTTTGTTGACATTTGAGCTGTACCTAGACCAATGGGTGTGTGACTGGTGAAAGTGTCACCTGTACCAAACCCAGTGCTATAGGTAAAGCACTTCCCCATCTTCCTGTGAAGAGTATAAGGACATTTTTATGTTCTGTCTGTTGATAAAGTCCTCTTGCTGAAAAAATTTGGATCATTCTCACCCTAAAGTATGTTGGGAGTAGGGACAGAATATGTTTACTGAGCAATAGACGCTCTATTCTTTTCCTTGTGGAATATACATACAGCAGCCTGGAGACACATTCTTAGAACCTGATTTCTGGGTTGATCCCATAGAAACTATCCCAGCCAAATGAAGATGGTCCTGCAGATAGTCCTTGCTTAGCAGCATTCACAGTAAATGTGCGCCGATAGTTGCCTCAAGGCAGAATGAGCCCTTGTGTTCCCCTTGGCCTCCCCTGCTCAGACATACACAGACACAGAAGCTAGTTGGCCAAGGGTCACCCCCTCCCCCCATTCCTGACACATCCTGATACAGCTTCTCCTTAGGAAAGTAAGGAGAGCATCTCACCTATTTTTCAACACATACATTATGAAACTCTGGTGCTTTGCATCCCTGGAGTCAGGAACCACTTCTAGCTCCTCCGCCTTTTTTGATTTTCCTGCAATGAGGGCATCTGAGCTGGGTTGTTTATCTCAGTTCTGGACTGACCCACACGCTCTAAAGTGTAAGAGATCTCCCTCCCAGGACGGGGCCCAAAATAGTCCTTCGGCCACACCACTCTGGACACTTGGTCACTTGACATCACCTACTAATCCACAGATTTCAGACAGCCAGTCTGGTTTCAGACAAAAACAGCACAACTTGGGAACTTTTAGAACAAATTAAATAGACCGACCTGTTAATTTTTTTTTGAAACACAAATAAACACTGGCTTTAAGCGGTACTTCTACTAGAATATAGTCTTAGAAAATAAGGCTGCAATTCACCATTTAGTCAATACTGCTTTCGTGTAGCATTTTAGAAACTACGATTCCGATGGGTTATTTGGTCACAAACTCTGCTCTCCTGAGTTACTATCAAAGTCACATTGCCATTCAAAGTTTACTAAAAAATTACCTGAATAACTTCTGTGTCAGGCCATGTTCTGGGGATATAAGACCAACTATCACAGCCCCTGTCTTCCCTCATGGGAAGATTCTATGACCGAAATAGCATCACAGATCATTGTCTATGTGACAGCTAGAGAAGCAAACACACACGGTATGGTACGCAGTCCGTTTCTGTGGGGTCAGATGAGACTAACTAAGCAGAATGAAGAAATGTTACAATAGACTGTATAGGGTACCACAGGAGATCCACAGGAGGAGAAACTAGATGAGCTGAAGGGAACCACCATGACAGAAGGTCTCATTTACTTGAGGATGAGTCTGGGGGTCTAATCATGCAAAGCAAGTGCCACAGAGTTATAGCAGGTGCTTTCTTTAAAAAAAAAAAAGAGTTTTTTTTAATTCAACCACAGTGAGATACACAGTTACAAAGTTGTTCATGATTGGGTTTCAGTCATATAATGTTCCAACACCCATCCCTTCACCTGTGAAGAGTATAAGAACGTTTTTATGCTTTGTCTGTTGATAAGGTCCTCTTGCTGAGGGAATTTGGATCATTCTCATCCTAAAGTATGTTGGGAGTAGGGGTGGGATATGCTTACTGAGCATCAATTCTTTTCCTTGTGGAATATACATATAGCCACTACCAATGTCCCCAGTTTCCCTTCCACCCACCCCCATCCTAACCTCTGCCTGCCTCTATGGCAGGCACTTTTCTCTACTTTCTCTCTCTCTCTCTGTCTCTCTCTCTCTGTCTCTCTCTCTCTTTTGGGCATTATGGTTTGTAGTACAGATTATAGTGGGGTTCCTATCCCAGAGTAAACCAGGAACAGGGAAAGTCTAACTATTCCCAATCCTCTCTCTGTATCAATCCACCAGGTGGTAGCGTTCAAGTCTGTTTGGAGGCTGAATGACTGTAACTGTCTGTCACAGAGGAGAACCTTGAAGACATCTAGTTAAGTTGTCGCAGAGAACAGAACTGGGAAAGTAATAGACACCGGAGCAGCCGAGGTGGAGAGCATGCACACTTTGAGGGATGGATGGCAATGAGAGGCTTCAAATCGTGCTGCAAATACATGCACACCTCAGCTCTGAAGCCCAGACGAGGTGGAGGGGGCAGATGACTCAGGAGAGAGCTTGTCTCTCTCTTTCACTCCATCCCAGATTCAACACAGAGCAGCCACCACGTGGCCCTACCAAGCACAAATCCATGATGTGGAAAAAAAACGCCCTCCTTTTTCTTTTTTTCCCTTTTTTCCCCTTTGGATTATGAGCCACACCCAGCAGTTTTCAGAGTTTACTCCTAACTCTGTGCTCAAGAATCATTCCTAGGGCTGGAGCGTTAGCACAGTGGGTAGGGCCTTGCACGCGACCAACCTGGGTTCAATTCCCAGCATCCCATATGGTCCTCCGAGTACTGCCAGGAGTGATTCCTGAGTGCAAAGCCAGGAGTAATCCCTGAGCATCGCCGGGTGTGACCCAAAAAGAAAAAATCGGTGTCTATTGAGCACCTCGGCTGCTCAGGTGTCTATTACTTTCACAAAAAAATCATTCCTGGCAGTGCTTGGGAGACAGTGCTGAGGATCAAACCTCGGGCAGACCTTGGCAAGGCAAGCATCTTCATCACTACTATCTCTTGTCCCTGAAAATATTCCTTGGAATAATCAGATCCCTTCAGAATATTATGGCATTTGGAGGCTTACGCAGTTGAAGACCTCCAGAACCCAGCCACAGCCATGCTCAAGGCCACTCTCCACACGTTCAGACAACCCTCACGCATGAAGGAACCAGCAGAGGAACCCAGGTGTGTGGAACCTGGGGCTGCTCATATCAGGACTGGGCCTCTTCCACCTAGATTCCCCATTTTCCAGTAGCTAGGCAGTCACACCCAGAAACTTCCCCCTGTGCCATGTAATCCCATCAACGGCCAACATCCAGAGACCATAAAACCAAGCTCCTGGAAGCGTACTCATATTCATATTTATATTATGGTGTATTCATATCCCAAATACAGTAACAGATATATACATACCTCTCGGAGAGCCCAGCAAACTACCAAGAGTATCCCGCCCACACGGGCAGAGCCTGGCAAGCTACCCGTGGTGTATTCGATATGCCAAAAACAGTAACAAGAGGTCTCATTCCCCTGACCCTGAGAGAGCCTCCAATCGTTGGGAAAGACAAGTAAGGAGAGGCTGCTAAAATCTCAGGGCTGAGAGGAATAGAGACGTTACTGGTGCCTGCTCCAGTAAATCGGCGAACAACGGGATGACAGTGATACAGTGATACTATAGTCAATATACATACACTCTCTGTCTCTGTCTCTCGCTCCCCACCTAAATGATTCCAGCTTTCAGTGGAGCCCCTGGGATGATGTGTGTTGGAAGGTGTACCCATACGGACACGGGGAGATGCTGCGAGCCAACTTTGGGTTTTCCGTCGGTCACACGTGCTAGAACTATATTCTGATGTGTCGAAACCATGTCAGGTATGAGCATGAGAGAGGCTCAGGGCAGGGGATGGTGGCAGCCAGTGAGAAAGGCAATTTGGGACATGAAAATGTGAGCCAATGAGAACCCGAGGGATTCACAGTGGTGGTGGAGGACGTCAAAGCATGGACCTTCGACATGACGCTGGGACTCTGGGAAGGGGGCCGGGGAGATGCCAGGTGGGAGGACCAGAGGGCGCTGAGGGAGCAAGCAGGCCGGTGGCTGCAGTGGGAGGTGGGGCCGGTCTGGCAGAGTCTGTGGCTTTGAATGGACCTGGGCGGGCTGCAGAATGCCAGTCAGCCTTTGTAGTCCTGAGCTGGGGGGGAGGGAGGTGTGTGTGGGTGGGTGGGGGGACAAATCCTGGGTTTCAGAAGGTCCAAAGGCTGGCTTCGGTGGCCTGGCAAGAAATTCTCCCTCTACTCCCAAACTTCTAAAATATGCCCATCACTTCACAGGCCTCGGGCCCCAGCACAGACGCATGTGCTGGAGGCTGGGCCCCACCGGAACCCCCAGGCTGGTACCTGTTGGCTGACTCCGGGGTGCCCTCCCTCTGCCAGTCTCCAGCGCCCCCCCCCCCCACTCTCTGAAACAGTAGCTGTGTGACTCCTCCACCATTCCCGCATACCTTCCATCTCCCAGACTCTCGGGTTAATCCCCAGGACAACCTTGCTTTGAAAGCAAAAATGTGGTGAGTCTACTTGAAGGTTTGGATCCCAGAGCGCACCCCCCCCCACCCCCGCCCGCCATCTCCTGCCCCAGCCAGACCCAGGCAGCCGGTTTGAGAAGACGGACATTTACAGAGAAGGCAACAGTAAGTTTTTGTTGTCAGTTTTCATTTTTTTTGTTTTAATTTATTTAAAGCTGAGTTAGCTTTGCCAGATATGTGGTTCCTGCCAGCCAGGGGCTTTCTTTCTTTCTTTAAAAATTTTTTTTCAGGGGGGAGGGGACAAAAAAAATTTTTTTTTCATCCTTTTCTTTTTTCAGCAAAAATAAAGAATATCCCCTTTGTATCTTGGGAGTTACTCATAAAGGCAGTGGCATTAGGAAGTGCCTTAATTGCTGAAGTTTATCTGTGTGTGTCTGTTCTCAGCAATGTAGTAGTATTTTAAACATGTCTCTGCATTTGTTAAAATAATTCATCCTGATCGTCCTTGCCCAAGAACAAATACTGCAGAGCTTGGTGATTGATTAGGATTATGATGAATATTTCTCCCAGGACTGCAGGGGTATCTCTGGCTTTTGTGTGTGTGTGTGTGTGTGTGTGTGTGTGTGTGTTGGTGTGTGTGTTGCTCATGAAAGGGAAGGACAGATAGATTTTGGAAGGAGGGTGTGGTCAGGCTGATTCAGCTTCCTTCCCTGCCCTCGATGACTCCTCATCAACTCCTCCATCTCCTCATCTCCCACCCCAGCTCCGAAGACCCTTCCTGAGCCCCTTACGGTGACACAGCAGTGACCTTTCCCGCCTCTGCTGGCCTGTGTCAGACTCTGTCAGGTAGGGACCACGCCCTGTAATCCAAATCATTATGTTTGTCATCTTGGCTGATTTCCTAGCAAAGACATAGACCAGACAGCTTCTCCCATTGTACGGGGACTAGCCAAGGTAGCTCCTAGCTGCAGTACTGTATTTAGAAGCCCCCCTGGCACATTTCATTTCTGAGAGGCCTACAGATGTGAACTAATTAATCTTCACAGCACTCCATACAAGAGGTAAGTAAATATTATTAACCATGAGAGAATACACATACGTATATGGAAAGGACAGCGAAAGGGTCCCTTATTTATCATGCTTCATTTGATAGAGTAACTGGTATTCTTAAAAACACCCATCATAGATACAGTAATTAGAGATATGCTTTTGTTAACAAAACCACTACCCACTTCTAGCGTACCCTTGGGTACCAAATAATTACCCACTTTGTGTGGTTATCTAGCTCACTAATTACCCACAGAAATTGGGGTCAGGTGTTAACTGCTCGAAATAAGTATCCTCCAAAGACATCTCGGAGTTGTATGGAGAAAATGATGTGTTCGTAGCCAAACTTTCATAAGTCACATATTTCTGTCGTGGTGGGCAGAGCCAAGGCAGAACTGGGCAGCAAAGCACGCTCGCTCCATTGCAAACCACGCTGAACTATTGTTGCAAATAGAGACATGTCACACAGCTCCCGGGAAACGGTACTCTGCAGTTCCGCTTCCTCTTGGAAGATGAGCTCAACGACAGGGTGCCCAGGATTTGGCCTTCAGACACCAGGACAGACCGCAGGGACTCTGGCGACGCTGGTGGCGGTGATTCATGCAGGCATTGTAGGGAGGCACCCAGTGAGTCAAAGTTGTTGAGGTTTTTTTTTTTTTTTTTTGACAGCTCCACCCTTCATGATTATTCGAGCATGTTTCTTTTCTCTCTATCAGTTTAGTGCAAACACCCTATTAGCCACATCTGAGAGAGTCGCCCCCAAGTCACCAACCCCTGCCAACCAGCTCTGTCTCCTTCCCCAACATGACAAAAAAAAAAAAGAGAGAGAGAGAGAAGCGATGTGTTCAGAGAAATCCACCATGAGGCGGGCAGGGCGCTCATGTTTTGTTTTGCTTGAGCACACTCTCCTCCCTTCAAGCTCTCTCGGTCTCCAGGTCTGGGCTTCTCCTTGTCCTTTTCCATGCTTCTGCATGTCTCACGCTCAGAAACAAAGCCCCGTGTCTGCGCCGAGCACAAAGCAGCTACCTTAAAACCAGCATCCTCGGCTCGCTCCCCTCCCCGCCCCCCTCATATTTACCTCCCCGTGTCGCATGCTTGTGTTCTGTAAGATGCAGCTGGGAACTGCGGGCTCACACACAGCACAGTAGACCCACTGTGTGTGGGCACAGGTAGATGCCCTCCTTTGCAGGAGCTCCCTGCCACATAGGCTGGCTATGGCTCAGAGCTCGCAAAATGCCTCATGCCAACCAGAACGCTCTTGCCACAGGCTCCCTCGGTCAATTCAGGGTGTTTTTCATTTCTCCTCATGCCCCTTTTTTTTAAAAAAAAATATTATTTTTTTTCCTTTTGGTCTTCCGAGTTATTACTTATCTACTGTTACCGAGGGACTGTAAGCTGATCAATGAAGTGCATCTGTGTCTGGTGGGCGTGCGAGGAGAAAGGCTTCAGGGATACGGAAAATGTCTGTAGTGGTTGCAGAGGGGGACGGGTGAGCTCCGGTGATGGATGGGGTCATTTCCAAGCCCACGGCCGCGTCCGTGGTAAATGAGTACTCGGGGCAGATACCATCCACCCGCAAAACCCGGTCCTCGGCCAGGAAGGGGAGTTCGGAGGGAGCATGGGCCATCTTTCTTGGAGCTTTGCCTCACTGCTCGACTATCCCTCGCAAGGCTGGATTTCAAAGAAGTGTTTGGGCATTGTGGACTTTCGGTCCAGAAAGAAAAATGTATCCCAGGGCAGGAAACGCCTCACCTGCACTCAGACGTGCCTATGGGCTGGGAATGCCCAGGGGGTGTGGGACGATTCGGTGGGACCCCCACAGAGATGTCTTGCCCCTTCATCACTCCTCCTCCTCCTCCTCTTCCTCCTCCCCCTCCTCCTCCTCCTCCTCTTCCTCCTCCCCTTCCTCCTCCTCCTTCTCCTCCTCCTCCTCCTTCATTTTCTTTCCCATTTTGATAATGTGATACCTGATCTCTGGGTCTCCCGGCTAAGGAATGTATTTTTGGGCGGGGGTGAGGGGGCAGTGGTGGTGGAATATGTGTGTAACACAATGTCTGGCCTTCCCCGCCGACCCGCTGGGGTATTTGGGGTCTCGTTAGTAGTTAGGGAGAAGCCTTCGTGCACCCGCTACTGCCTGCTGCCGAGAGAGATGCAGGACGGAGACTTGGGAAGGCGGCGGCAGAGCTCAAGAGAGCGTTGGAGGAGAGAAGCCGCTCTCTCCCCGCTGTGGAGGGAAGTGAGAAATGACAGGACTTGGAGCTTTGTATGCAGACGCCTGGCAGGGCGGGGACGCCGTAGACGGTGCAGGGGCTCCTCAGGAAAGGGGGGAAGCTGGAGAGAGAAGCGAAAGGTGCTTCGAGGGGGGACTATTGATTCCTTACTCTGCCAGTGATTGCAGCAGGCATGCGAGGAATCTGCAAGGCGCTTGGCAGAGGAGCCTCTTGCCTCCCGTAACCAGACACTTGGGTTTTCCAGGAGCCCGGGAGAGCCGGGAAGAAAGGGGGCAGTGTGGTCTAGGGAAAAATGCAACTTGTCGCTGATTTGTGCCTGATGCTCGCTGTCCGTCAGCAGCCTCCCTTACAATCTTTTTCTCGCGCTTCCTTTTTTTTTTTTACCCCCCCCCTTCTTGCCTTCTCCTTCTTCACTGAAGCCTGGGGGAGCCACTAAAGATTAAATGTGCTTTCTCAAAGGCAGCCACTTCATGCTGCTATGTCGCAAAGGCCATTATTATTGTTATTTTTTTAATAGAAAAGGGAAGAAAGGTTGAGAGAAAGAGAGAAGCGCGCTGCTAGGTGAGGATGATGGACTAGCTTTTTCGAGAGGAGGAGGAAAAGGGAGAGAGGAAGGAGAGAGAGAGAGAGAGAGAGAGAGAGAGAGAGAGAGAGAGAGAGAGAGAGAGAGAGAGAGAGAGAGAAAGAGAGCGCGCTTGAACCGAATGGAAATGGAATGGAGGATTGTGCCTGAGAAGCTGCCGAGGTGAGAAAAAAAAGTTATCTTGAAGATGGGGCTGAGATGAGCCGACCCGGGTACGGGAGAGGGGACTGTGATTTCGCTGTCTTGCTGCTATGATTCTATTTTTACAGGGGGGTGGGGGGTGGGGTGGGGGAGCCTGAGCTTTAACGGTTTTTAGTTGCCTATGAAAATAGACAAAAATCCTTTTCCCTGGGAGCCTGGGGGCCCCCTCCAGCTCCGTGTCCTGGTGGGGCTGCTGCTTGGTCATTGCCGGTCACCAGTCAGCCATGGACCCTGCTGAGGCAGAGAGAGAGAGAGAGAGAGAGAGAGAGAGAGAGAGAGAGAGAGAGAGAGAGAGAGAGAGAGAGAGAGAGAGAGAGAGAGAGAGAGAGAGAGAGAGAGAGAGAGAGGTGGGGGTGGGGGGAAGCAAGGAGCTGGGTGGGTGGATGGGTGGGTGGGGGGCAGAAAAATTTCCTAGTCATCCTCCCACCCACCAACCCTCCCTTTCGTTCGGTGCTTTTATTTTATTTTATTTTTATTTTTATTCTTCTTTTTTTTTGCGGGGGACGGCCCTGCGCCCCCTCCCACCCCCCGCAGCCCGGCTCCCGAGGGGGACGCAGGGCCGGGGCGAGCAGGTAGAGGAGCCGGCGGCGGGCGGGCGGCTGTGGCGGTGGAGGGGCGAGGCTGGAGGGGAGCGGGGCCCGGCCGGCTCCGGGGCGTGCCGCCGCCCTCCCGAGTGACAGCCCGGGGCTGGCGCCCGGGGATGTGGCCTTGGCTTGTGCCAAGCAGCTGACGCCGCGGCGGCCGGGGGAGGCCTCGTGCGCCCAGGGCGTGCGCGCAGGAGGGAGGACGGCGCGGGGAGGACGGCAGCCAGCAGAGCGGCTCCGCGTACTTCTTCTTCTTTTTAATTTAATTTTTCCCTCCTTCCTTCTTTTCTTTTTAAATCATCTCTGTAACGGAATCATGGCAAGCCCAGGCCGGCCGCCGCCGCCACCGACGTGCCTCTTCTCTCTCTCCCCCGTGCGCGCACCCACTGCAGTTGCAGCGTCCGGCGGTGGCGCTGGGCTTCCTGCCCCCGCCTCCCTGCCCGCCCCGCGCCCCGGCCCCCGTGGAAGCACCTCGCCCAGCCGAGCAGCCCTGGGCACCGCCAGCTCCCACTCGCCCAGCTCCCAGCCTGCGACAGGACGCTGCAGCCGCGCCGGGGCCGCGGGTGAGTTCAACACGCCGGATTTTCTGCTTGCCGTCTCCAAAGCCTCCTACTTGGGCTTCTCCTTCTTCTCCTCCTCCTCCTCCTCCTCCTCCTTCTCCTCCTCCTCAATATATATTTCTATCTATATATATGCATATATAAAAATTATTCTATAAATATAAATATACATATATATATGCAACCAACCGACCCAAACAAAACAACAACAACAAAAAGCCCACCCCATCATTGCTGGGGTGTTGCATGTGGCACGCTTGTCAGGGCCAAGCGATGCCTCCCGATTTATTTCCTTTACAGGCATCTGTGCCAGATGTAAAAGTAAAGCGTGGAAGAGCCGCTTAAAACCCTTATGGCCCACGCCGCGGTGTGCACACCCTGGGCAGATTTTCTGGGTCTGCTCGAATTGTTTTCCATTTCGGGGGGAGGAACTATTTTGCCCCCCACCCCACCCCACCCCGTGAGCTTCCCAGGAGTTGTCTTTGATTTCCTGCGCTTGTGTGTTCAGGTATGTATATGCGCCCGCAGGGCCCGGGGGTTGGGTGCATGCATTACTCGGTAGGAAGGGAAGGGAATCTTGCGACCCGGAGAGGAGAGGCTGGGAGCGCGGGGGCTTTCCCTTGCCACCTGTTCGAGGCCTCCGAGGCATGACCCTGCCACCGAAGCGGCCTGTCACGGGAGTTTGCGCTTTGTGCTGTCTGCAGCCGGCACCGTTTGGTTGCACCCCTCTCAATCCCTGAGACCCTAACTTGTGATGTTTACCGTTTCAATCCACGGGTTAGGCTCTTGGGAGCTGCGAGGCGTGCCTTTGCGTCCTGGAAATGTGGTGGAACTTTTTTTTTTAGATTTTTTTTTCTGCTACCCCCCACCCCCAACCCTTGAATGCCCAAACAAAAGAAAGTTTGTCTGGAGTGACTGAGCACACCTCTGAGGTTTGCATTGTTCGGTGGGATCAGGTGACCACAAAGTGGCCGCTCCCCGGTGTCTGCTGCAGAGGTCCCTGCGTTGGGAGGGCTTGGGGGCTGCTCTGGGGACCCGGGCAGTGGGCAATGCCCGAGGCGGGTGCAGGCCGACTACGGTGGTCTGTTCCTTGAGAGCAACACGCAGTAGTATGCGAGCGTAAAAAGAACAGCTCAGTACCTGGTGTTTGCTCTCCAAACCCAGCAGCTGAAGTCTCAGCATGCCCCAAGCCTCCAACTTTGAAACTCAACAGTGAATCTTTAAAATTGTGCCCCCTTACAGCGGGCATGTGGGCCTAGGGTAGATTCAGTGCCCACACATGTGGACCATATATGGCTAAACAGTGAATACACACGTCCAGCCAGGGAGGAACTAATAGTTTGGGCTAACATACCGACAGGCCCCCCAATGATACTTTGTTATTCCATAGGGAAAATGAAATTTATGGTGTTCATAAAAATTAGATTTTTATATTGCTTTGTAATATTGGGGAGGGAGTGGTGGTGGGTGAAAGGTGATATGGAGTTGCCTTGCTTGTGTCTGTTTCAACATGTTACTTCAGATGAGTTTGAAAGTATTAGGGGTTGAAAAAATATGTATTTCCTAAAAATAGAAAAGGGGAAGAAACAACAAGAACACAAATGCACAAGTCTTTTGTATCCTTTTGAATGAATCTATGTCTGTTATTCATCATTTTGAAATGGGAAAAATTGTCCAGATTTAAATTCAGTCCAACAAAGTTATTTATAATGCAAAATTGCACATTTACAGATATCCTCTCTTAAAGGCAGTCTTCGGCATGCATGCAATTTATGATTTTCCGAAAACGTAACTTTTGGACACGGAACAATTTCAGTGATCTAGGTCTAGCTTCAGTTGGAGAAAACAGTAACTTACGGTCCTTTGTTGTGAAAAATTCTAGTGAACAATTTCATTTAAATATTATAGGAAAATACCTAGATCACCCCTAACTTGAAGTGCTTTCTTTTTTAAAAGACTTTATACTGGTTGTAACCATGCTTTATACTTTTGCAAGCCAAGGTAAAGGAAACTGTTCTTTTCCTGTTTTTGAAGTATTTATTGCAATTTTAGTCATTAACTTCAAATTGTAGTCAAGAAACCATTTTGTATCCGCAAGCTGAACCTTGGAGCATGCCTTTTGTTGCTCTCCATGATGTAGTTGTAATATTTAAAGATTACTTTCCAGCCTTTAGAGTCTGAATGTCCTTCAAAGAAAAGAGTTATTTGATTTTACCCTTTGGATTCTATACAATGGATTAATGATTTCTCCAACCTTAGCTGAATGCATGTGCCTAGGTATCTGGAAATTATGGAAAGGCATTATTTCGGAGCTTATAACTTATATTATAACTTATAGCTTATATTATAACTTACGGAGCTAGATATTGCCACATGACGGACAGCAAATATTTGCAAATCATCTGGTGTTTTTGGAAGTCAGAATATATCTATGGTTTGTTCTGATGGTGTGTGCCTGGATCAATAAAGGCATGTGAGAGGCTATGATTTTTTTTTTTTAACTGCAAGGTAGTAGCTGAATATCCGTGACACCATTTGCATGTCACGGTACTCTTCTCATTTCCCACATGTTTTCAAGCGGGCTGCTCATGTTCTGAGGTTGCTATCACACAACTGGGTCACACAGGCACGTCGGAGAACCCTGTATTTCTGCAGGGAAGTGCTTCGGTGAAAGGGCGGGTTTTCTCAACACCCCTTCTTCCTCACCGAGCCCATCAGTGAAGTTCAGTGAAATGAATAACATAATTGGTGGTTGGTTCAATCACTACCAGTCTAGACTAGCCCAGACGCATCAATTAGAGGGGGGCTGTCTTTTAAAGGGAGAGTGCAAGGAAACAAGCAGGGCATTATTGATACCGATCTTTAAAAGTGCAAATCCAGCTTGGCAGATAAAAAAAAAATAAGGCGGGGAATGGAGGGGGTGGTGCGTTGCGGGAAGAAAAGAGAAAGAAGTGAACTGGAGCTTTGGGAGACAGAAGGACAGGAAGCTTGAGAGAAAAGGAGGGATAATGAGTGAAATGCAGCGCAGGGCTGTGCAGTTACGGTTCTGTTCACAGAGCACAACCGGCTCACCGTATTTTAACTAGGTTCTCCCCCTCCTTTTTCATTCTATTTTTTTTTTTTGCCTCTGTTTCCAAAGAAGTGCCAACTCAAAATCAATGCTGTTGGAAATTTAACAGCTCTAGGATGGTCTAGGAGAATAAAGCCAAGTCATAGGAACCAGTCAAAAGTCCTTCACCAATGTTGCCCCCCACCCCCAAAAAAACCACAGGAAGCATTTATTTATTTTCTGGACTCTTAATTTCTTCTTTTTAAAAATTATATATACATATATATATATAATCAGGTGAACTTAATGAACAGGATTTATTTTAAAGCCAGGATTGGGAAGCAATTTTCTAGGCAAGATACCTTTAAGTAAACAATTCATAGTTTTCTGTTGAATACTCTAAAATTGTGGAGACTGTAACAAAAGACTGTGTCATTTTGGTGATTTTTTTTTTAATATGGATAAAAG
This sequence comes from Sorex araneus, assembly GCF_027595985.1. Taxonomy (NCBI): domain Eukaryota; kingdom Metazoa; phylum Chordata; class Mammalia; order Eulipotyphla; family Soricidae; genus Sorex; species Sorex araneus. The sequence continues at coordinate 172,868,765 of NC_073304.1, read as the reverse complement.
ACTTAGTTAAAAAGCGTTAGGAACACATCAAGCCCCAGGGTAAGAAAATGTTTGATTGGTATTAATGAAAACACTGCTAATATATTCTAATAAAATCAAATTTAGCATTCTAAACTAATCCGCTTGATATGTCAAAGGAAAAGTATTATCTTATTTGCATCTCTGCCATCCAAATGCATTTGCTCATTCAGCAGAATTAATTTTTATCAGCAGCCTGTTTAATCTCCTCACAGATTTAGTCAAACTTATTCTTTCAGACTAAAAAGGATAAGAGTAGGGAATCCAGAAGGAATTAGGAGACTAGTGACTGTATTTAACTGGCTTTGTATTTTACGATGTTCTTTCCTGTTTATCCACCATAATGGGGTATGGAGGGAAACGGAGGGGCCGCAGAAAGGATGCTAAATGGCTCGTTCTCCTCTTCTTCTGTCCTTGTACCTACTCGGTTATTGAGGTATTGAGTCTCCAGATTATCTGTGTAGCATTTGTTTACGTGTCTGGTGTTGGGTGTGTCCATCATACCCAATTTCTTTCTAATTTTAGGGTGTTTTATTGCAAATTCCTACTGAAGTAAAAGGCTCTTAAATCAGAAACCAATGTCTTGTTCTCATTTCCAACTGTGATCCTTATGACGAGG